>NW_019945694.1:0-5322 GCF_002910315.2 Salvelinus sp. IW2-2015 | reverse complement strand
ACATATGAGCCCTGCCATCTGCGGCACCGCAACGTGTTATTTAATGAGCCTGCACCTTCCGGAGGAGCAGAACTTGGTGTAAATTATGGAGCTGCGTTCTGAATGAACAGCTAAAGCTGGTCTAATCATGAGACTAGGCCATCGTGGTGAACACTAACGGTCTAATAATGAGCTGCCATCTGGAACAACTGGTCTAATAATGGAGGCCTGCCATCTGGGAACCAATGAGTCTAAATAATGAGCTGCCATCTGGGAAACCAACTGGTTAATAAAAATGAGCTGCCATCTGGGAACAAACTGGTACTAATAATGAGCTGCCTTTGGGAACAAACTGGTCCTAATAATGAGCGCCTTCTGGGGAACACTGGTCTAATATGAGCTGCTTCGGGAACCAACTGGTCTAATAATGAGCTGCCATCCTGGAGAACAACCTGGTCTACATAATGAGCTGCATCTGGAAAAGCCATGGTCTAATAATGAAGTGATGTTCTGCGGGACCAAATGGTCTAATAATGGCTGCCTTCTTGGGGACAATGGTTAATAATGAGCTGCCTTCTGGGGAACCAAACTGTCTAATAATGAGGCTGCCTTTCCTGAGAACAAACTGGTCTAATAATGAGCTGCCCCGGACTGGTTCTTGAGGCCTTCTGAAACTGGTCTAATAAGAGCTGCATCTGGGAACCTGGTCTAAATATGAGGCTGCCTTCTGGGAAAGGTATTTAGCGCATGGGACCTGGTTAATAGATGACTGGACGCATGTATATTGAGTGCATCTGGAACAAACTGGTCTAATAATGAGCTGCCTTCTGTGAACAAACTGGTTAATAATGAGCTGGCATTCTGGGAACAAACTGGTCTAATAATGAGCTGCTTTCTGGGAAGCAAACTCCGGTCTAATAATGAAGCTGCCATCTGGGAACAAGTCAAGCTGTCTGAACATGTAATGAGCTGCCTTTGAAAAACTGGTCGAATAAATGAGCGTGCCATCCTGGGAAGAACTGGGTCTAATAATGAGCTGCCCATCTGGGAGCAACTGGTTAATAATGAAGCTGCCTTCTGGAAAACTGGTCTATAATGAGCTGCTTATGGGAACAATGGTCTAATAATGAGCTGCCCTCTGGGAACAATGGTCTAATAATGAGCTGGCCTTTCTGGAAGCAAACTGGGTCTATAAATGAGCTGCCATCCTGGGAACAACTGGTCACTATCATGAGCTGCCTTCTGGGACCAACTGGGTCTAATAATGAGCTGCCATTCTGGGAAGCAAATGGTCTAATAATGAGCTGCCATTGGGAACCAACTGGTCTAATAATGAGTGCCTTCTGGGATACAACTGGTTATAATGAGCTGCTTCTGGGAAAAACTGTCTAATAATGAAGCTTGCCATCTGGGAAGCAACTGGTCTAATTTAATGAGCTGCCTCTGGGAAAAACTGGTCTAATAATAGCTGCCATCTGGGAACAAACTGGTCTAATAAATGAGCTGCCCTTCTGGGAACTGGTCTAATAAATGAGCTGCCTTCTGGGAACCAATGGTCTAATAATGAGCTGCCATTCTGGGAACAAACTGGTCTAAATAATGAGCTGCTTCTGGGAACAATGGTCTAATAATGAGGCTGGCCTATCTGGGAACAACTGGTCTAATAATGAGCTGCCTTCTGGGAAAACTGGTCAATAGATGCTTGGAAATGTTATGACTGCCTATCTGGGAACACTTGGTTAATAATGAGCTGCTTCTGGGAAAACTGTTAATAATGAGCTGCATCCTGGGAACAAAACTGGTTAATAATTGACGCATTGGGCACATCTGGAATAAACTGTTTCTAATGATATGACGCTGCTTCTGGGAACCGGAACTGGTCTAATATGAGTCCTGAATGGTAAATGCTGCTTGAATTCTAAATGGCGTAACCAACTGGTTAAATAATGAGCTGCCATCTGGGAGACACTGGTCTAATAATGAGCTGCCATTTGGGAGCACAAACTGGTCTAAATAATGAGCTGCATCTGGCCATACTGGTCTAATAATGAGCTGCCTTCTGGGAACAAACTGGTCTAATAATGAGCTGCATCTGGGAAACAAACTGTCTAATAATGAGCTGCTTGGGAACCAACTGGCTAATAATGAGCTGCTTCTGGGAACCAAACTGGTTAATAATGAGCTGCATTTGGAACCAACTGGTCTATAATGAGCTGCATCTGGGAAAACTGGTCTAATAATGAGCTGCTCTGGAACCAACTGGTCTAATAATGGCTGCCTGCATTCTGGAACAAAACTGGTCTTAAATAATGAGCTGCTCTGGGAAGCAAACTTGGTCTAATAATGAGCTGCCTCTGGGACAAACTGGTCTATAATGCGCTGCCATCTGGGAACACCGCTATTGAGCTGGCTCTGTTGAAATGGTCTAATAAGAGCTGCCATCTGGGAACCAAACTGGTCTAATATGAGCTGCTGGGCAGCGTTCTAATGGAGCCGCGAACAAACTGGTTTCTAATAATGAGCTGCCTTCTGGGAACCAACTGGTCTTAAATAAGAGCTGCCATGCTGGGAACAACTGGTACTAATAATGAGCTGCCATCTGGAACCACACTGGGTCTAATAATGAGCTGACTCTGCGGAACAACACTGGTCTAATAAGAGCTGCCTTCTGGGAACAAACTTGTCTAATAAATGAGCTGGCCTTCCTGGGAACCAAACTGGTCTAATAATGAGCCATGCCATTCTGGGAACCAAACTGGTCTAATAATGAGCTGCTTTTCTTTTGGAACAAACTGGTCTAATATGGAAAACACTGGTAATATACAAACCACAAGGCCCCAAATGATCTACATCGCTTCTCAGGCATCCATTTCACAATGCTCTTATTGTAATAAATAGCTATGTTGTTGCTTGCACAATAGGGATATCGGTGGTCTTCGGAAGATGTATTTCCATACACAATGACTAGTGGCAGATTACAAAACCTTTACAACCCTTTCCAGCACTTTTCCCATTGTCTTTGGAGCCGAGTAGAGCCAGATCGGTGACAATGAGATGACATACAGAGGGTATGCTGAATATTTTACCACAACTCTACTTGATTTTACTACATGTATTGAACAGTGGAATTTCATTTTAGAGAATATAATTTTTCTGGTAAAAAAAAAAATGTACTCGTACAAATCAAACAAGATTATGCATTCGTTCCCAAAGGTTAGGAGACTTGAAAGCAATAAATTAAACCGAATTTCCAAAGTGGTCAAACGATGCACTTACAGTCAGCAAATCAACATTAGTGATTAAGATGTGTGCATCCACCAGACTGTGTGACATTCAGATGTTTTCCATAGAGGGATATAATATCTAAGCACTGCTGGGTGTGATGACATATCGGTATTTAATGAGATCCTTCTACAGTCCACGGGCTTCATCCCAAATGGCACCCTATACCCTAGGTAGTGCACTACTTTGGACCAGAACCACATGGGCCGTAGACCAGAGCCCTGGTTAAAAGTAGCGCACTAAATAGGGAATAGGGTGCCATTTGGGCCACAGASCCATCTCTTCAGGGTCTCTGTGGGGAGATGTGAGTCTGTCTCCTGCTGTGTGAGGATGCTGTTGATATGAAGCCTCCTCCCATGCTGTTCTGTATGGCTCCATTCTTCAGTCTCTCATTGACCTTGAGCATAATGTTGCTTCCCAGCAGACTAATGCTGCCATTATCAACACACTGCCAGGCCAACCATCTGCCTGATTCATACCCAGACCGCCTCTCCTCTCTTCCCTCTCTTCCCTCTCCTCTTCTCTCCTCCCTCGCGTCTCACCACATCGCTCTCCTCTCCGCTCGTATCTCACCACATCGCTCTCCTCTCCGCTCGTATCTCACCACATCGCTCTCCTCTCCTCGTTCACCTCTTCCCTAGCATCTCATCGCCTCACTCCCCTTTTCTCCCCTCCCATTCCATCGCCACTCTCCCCTCTCCTCTCACATCTCACCACCTCGCTCTCCTCTCCCCTATCATCTCATCACATCTCTCTCCTCCCATCCCCTCCTTCTCCTCTCCCCTCTTCGTCAATTTCATCGCCTCACTCCCCTCCTCTCTCCTCTCCCCTAGCATCTCATCGCCTCTCTCTCCTCTCCTCCTTCTCCTCTCCCCTCCATCTCATCCCCTCACTCCCCTCTCCTCTCCCCTAGCATCTCATCCCCTCACTCCCCTCTCCTCTCCTCTCCCCTAGCATCTCATTACCTCACTCCCCTCTCCTCTCCCTAGCAGCTCATTGCCTCACTCCCCTCTCCTCTCTCTCCCCTAGCATCTCATCCCCTCAGCTCCCCTCTCCTCTCCTCTCCCTAGCATCTCACCCCTCACCTCCTCTCCTCTCCTAGCATCTCATTCCTCACTCCCACTCTCCTCTCCTCTCCCCTAGCATCTCATTACCTCATCCCCTCTCCTCTCCTCTCCCCTAGCATCTCTTACCTCATCCCCTCTCCTCTCCTCTCCCCTAGCATCTCATTGCCTCACTCCCCTCTCCTCTCCCTCTCCCCTAGCATCTCATCCCCTCACTCCCCTCTCCTCTCCTCTCCCCTCACATCTCATTGCCTCACCTCCCTCTCCCTCTCTCTCCTCTCCTCTTCCTCTCCTCTCCTCTCCTCTCCTCTCCTCTCTCTACCTCTCCTCTCCTCTCCTCTCCTCTCCCTCTCTCCTCTCCTCTCCTCTCATCACTCCCTCTCCTCCCCTCTCCTCTCACCCTCCCCTCTCCTCCCTTCCCTCTCCCCTCGCCACCCCTTTCCTCCACTCTGTCTCCCCTCACATCTCATCACCTCACTCCCCTTCCTCCCCTCCCCATCTCCCATCGCATCTCATTGCCTCTACTCTCTCCCCTTGCCTTTTCTCCATCTCATCTCTTCCCTCGTCTCCCCCTTTGCTCGCCCTCTCGTCCAAACAGCTCCCAATACCCACTTCATAATCATTAGCCAAAGAACCCAGCCAAGTCAAACTAACATACAGCCTCAATTAACGTTGTTTTCTATGCTGCCTCTTTCTGCTCTTTCCTTTCCTTCACAAAGACCTTGAGCTTCCTAATAGAGCCTATGCTTATGCTGTTGATATTAGAATTATGTTTTATTATTTTTTTTTTACTATAACAGGGAATAATGTTTGGACCAATCATATCGTTTGGTCGTTGATTAAACGAAACAAGAGGGAAAGATTTGCAATTTTACAATGCACGGAAAGAAAGAATGAAACTAGTATTTTCATTCGCTACACTATAACCAGGGAAATACTTGCGGTTATACTAGAGGCCAATACTATGAACAATACTAGAGGTACATACTAGAGGCTA
>NW_019945693.1:73851-81271 GCF_002910315.2 Salvelinus sp. IW2-2015 | reverse complement strand
CCCACATTCAGATTGATTCCATGTGTTCTCTGTTCCACATTCAGATTGATTCCATGGTGTTCTCTGTTCCACATTCAGATTGGATTCCAACGTGTTCGTCTGTTCCACAATCAGATTGATTCCATGTGTCTCTGTTTCCACATTCAGATTGATTCCACGTTCTTCTGTTTCCACATTCATGATATTCCCATGGTTCTCTGTTCCACATTCAGATGATTCCACGTGTTCTCTGTTCCACATTCAGATTGATTCCATGTGTTCTCATGTTCCAATCATTCAGATTGCCATTTCACGCTGATTCACATGTCTCTGTTCCACATTCAGATTGATTACCAGTCGTGTTCTCTGTTCCACTATTCCGGTTGATTCCATGTGTTCTCTGTTCCAACATTGCGGTTGATTCCACGTGGTTCTCTGTGTCCACAGTCATACTGATTTACGTGTTCATGTTCACATCATTGGATTCACGTGTTCGTGTTCCACATTCCGATGATTCCACGTGTTCTCTGTTCATTCGCGTATCCATTTTTAGCATTCGGTTGATTCATGTGTTCTCTGTTCCACATTCAGATTGATTCCATGTTTTCTCTCGTTCCCACATTTCCGGTTGATCCTACGTGTTCTCTGTTCGACATTCAGATTGATTCTCAGTGTCCTCTGTTGTCTGCCAATCACTGTCCCGTCTTACCTTCAACCACCAGCCTTACTGATTATAATACCCTGGTCTCCTTCTAGCTAATTACCCTCTTAAAGTAACAATGATCTTAGCTTAAATGCAATTATGCTGTTCGAGACAAATCATTCGGACTTGGATAAATCGTACTTATCAAAAGCCAAAGAAGAATCTTTCTGAACCTTTTTTAAAAAGTATTTCAAAGGATCAACATAAACAGTTGTAGCAGGTTGGAATTTTGTGTCCATACAACAGAAACGTAACACTACCCCCTTCTGAAGATATTGAAATTTCACAGATCATATGTCAGCTGAGTTTGTTTTTCATATTGTATGTGAAAAAGGATTTCCTGTTTGTTTTCTGGAAACATAGACATCCAGATTGATGTAGCAGTGTCTGATTGGTCCCCTGTCTTGGAGTTATGTTTTCTATGCAGTGATCTAGGATGTGTAGGATTGTCTCCCAATCAATTATCTATCTTGGACTTTGGAGAAAGTAATGTTATCATATGAAATACCACACGGTAGAAATATGTAGATTCTGATATACACTGAACAAAAATATAAATTTAAAATGCAACATTTTAAAAGATTTACTGAGTTACAGTTCATATAAGGAAATCAGTCAATTTAAATAAATTCATTAGGCCCTAACTAATCTATGGATGACTGGGAATACAGATACCTTAACCGACAGGGGAGTGGATCAGAAAACCAGTCAGTATCTGGTGTGACCAGCGTTTGCCTGATGCAGCGCGACACATCTCCTTCACATAGAGTTGATCTGGCTGTTGATTGTGGCCTGTGGAATGTTGTCCAACTCCTCTTCAATGGCTGTGTGAAGTTGCTGGATATTGGCAGGAACTGGAACACGCTGTTGTACACGTCGATCCAGAGCATCCCAAACATGCTCAATTGAGTGACATGTCTGGTGAGTATCCAGGCCATGGAAGAATTGGGACATTTTCAGCTTCCAGGAAATGTGTTCAGATCCTTGTGACATGGGGCCGTGTAATATCATGCTGAAACATGAGGTGAATGGCGGTGGATGAATGGCACGACAACGGGCCTCAGGATCTCATCCCGGTTTCTCTGGGCTTTCACACTGCCATCGATAAAATTCAATTGTGCGCATTGTCCGTAGTTCATGCCTGCCCATACTATAACCCCACCGCCACCATGGGGCACTCTGTTCACAACGATGACATCAGGAAACCGCTCGCCCACGTGACTCCTTACACATGGTCTGCCATCTGCCCGGTACAGTTGAAACCGGGATTCATCCGTGAAGAGCACACTTCTCCAGCGTGCCAGTGGCCATCGAAGGTGAGCATTTTCCCACTGGAGTCGATTACGATGCCGAACTGCAGTCAGGTCAAGACCCTGGTGAGGACGACGAGCACGCAGATGAGCTTCCCTGAGACGGTTTCTAACAGTCTGTGCAAAAACTTCTATGGTTGTGCAAACCCACAGTTCAATCACCTGTCCGGGCGGCTGGTCTCAGACGATCCCACAGGTGAAGAAGCCGGATGTGGAGGTCCTGGGCTGGCGTGGTTACACGTGGTCTGGGGTTGTGGGGCCGGTTGGACGTACTGCCAAATTCTCTAATGCCAAATCTGTCAGGTGGATGGATAATCTTGGCAAAGGGGAAAAGCTCACTAACAGGGATGTAAACAAATTTGGGAGAAATACATTTTTTGTGCGTCTGGAACATTTCTGGGATTTTTTGTTTTTTAATGATTTCTTTGGGGGTGGGGGTCTTTATTTCAGCTCATGAAACACGGGACAAACACTTTACATATTGCCTTTATATTCTTGTTCAGTGTATAATTTTTGTCAAATGTTAACACCCTGAAAAGGCCTTTTTATGTTATTGTAATTTGTTACAGTAATAAACACATCTGACCTTTGGGAAGGTACATAGATTCCAATATCGGTGACTGTTTTTTGTACTAAAATGATCCTGATGGGTTCCTCATAGACAGAAAAAAAAAATGTTGTCCCAGATTATTCAGACCAATGGGGTAGAATCAATCAGGAGGAATGGTCTCAGAGCTGTATTCTCGGGCCAAAATCACTACTGTGGACTAGCCGTGTATACTGGACCTGAATGATAGCTGGACGTATGTTGGTTCTGAGAGGCCTGGTGTCAGAGTTGGTTCTGAGAGGCCTGGTGTCAGAGTTGGTTCTGAGAGGCCTGGTGTCAGAGTTGGCTTCTGAGAGGCCTGGTGTCAGAGTTGTTCGTGAGAGCCTGGTGTCAGAGTTGGTTCTGAGAGCCTGGTGTCAGAGTTGGTTCTGAGACCTGGTGTCAGAGTTGGTTCTGAGAGGCCTGGTGTCAGAGTTGGTTCTGAGAGGCCTGGTGTCAGAGTTGGTTCTGAGAGGCCTGGTGTCAGAGTTGGTTCTGAGAGGCCTGCTGGTGTCAGAGTTAAACAACTAAACGGTGCATCTGCAGGTTTTCACCTCCTTCTACAGCAAAGGTGGCATTCTCACGGAGAAGAGAGCGAATAAGGAGCATTTGCTTTATTTGGCATCAAATCAGCGCCTCGATTATCCACTTCCACACACTTCTGTGCACTACTACCGGGCTTTCTGCAGCGGCTGTCTTGGACATCTGAAACCACACCAGTATGGGTCCTGAGGCACGTCAACATTAACCTCATCGTGGTCCAGGTTATCTCCAACGTGGTCAGGTAGAGCTGGTGTCTCTGTTGTGGTTCCCCATTTGGCCATGAGCTCCAAAACATCTTCTTGGCAACCCTTTCAGACTCATTGGGGTTGACCAGCAGCCATTGCCATCAACCAACCTGACAAAGAATACATAAAATTAGCATAATTTCAATGCACAATTCTACTTTACATCTGCATCAGTCGATAGAACAAATTACCATAAAAACGATTGAGTCCCAATACCAGGTCAGCCATAGCAAGTGTACCCATAGAAATATAATGAATAGAACAGGCATCCCCAATCAAGGCAATTATGGAATAATGGGTAGATTTAGCAGCCATTTGAGTGTACCCATGCCTAGGTTCAAAATATACAGGTTAAGAGAAGAAGACTCTAATATTAATCAAACCTAGGAAGAAACCTAGAGAGGAGCCAGGCTCTGAGGTGTGGCCAGTCCTCTTCTGGCTGCGCCTGGTGTCAATGCGGCACTACTCAACAACGGAGCAGATTCTGCATTCTGAATAACTAGGAGAGAACGGTAGCAGCACAACATAAACACGAACTTACTAATAAAAAAACAGCGTCTCTTTGCTGTATTAATTGAGTCTCTAGTCATGGTTTTAAAAGGTTTTGAAATCTCACAGTATCAACTTTGCTGTGCGCTCGAGGCTTNGCTTTTTTTTTTTTTACAGTCTGTCTCGAGGAAACTGTGGCGACACAGTGATCTGAGCTATCTGATTGGCCAGCGGTAGGCCTACAGGTGCATTTAATTTGCTCTCTGGGCCTGCAGGGTAGGCGGAGATCTGACTTCAGACACGTGAAATGGTTCAAAATGGGAACACTTTACCTTCCCGGCGCCAGTGCTGCTGAATCAAGTGCACCTACCGTCAACAGTTAAACAAAAATTGGAACGCAAGGCTTTTATCGTAGTTTTTAAATATTTTTTTTACATAAATGTTTGGTGATCGGCTATGAATGCCTCGGATATCAACTCGACTGGTTGGTGACTACTGTTTTAGATGCGATGCTTTTCACTGACAGGCAGACACACCTCAATAACCCGCGCTGCCCAAACTGAGGGATTCCCAACTAGACATAACAGACCTACACGCTTGTTATCTGAAACAATCCACAGCTTCAAAAGAAGYGAATGATCCTCTGTGGCAAAGACAAGTATTTCTGAATGATGTTATTTATTTCGGTGTAGACAGGAGTAATTATATAATTGTGGCAAATTAATTTAAATTTACTTTAGGCTGCAGTGACCGGGTCATTCATTCCTGTTATGCAGTGCCTTTTCTGTCCCCAGGAAATAACACCTCTTATTCACTGTAAAATGTGTATTCCAAAGGGCTTTAAATAAAACGGTAGGTGTCCTTTACCATAAAAACACAGATATCGATCTCAATGGGAATTTTATTTGCATTTTTACAACAAAAAAATTCAGTGGATGTAGGAGGGTTTCCCCCCCCCCCCCAAGTCCCCAGGTGCTATTCATCAACTTCTATGAGAAATATAATCCATTAAATAATCAAATATTCCAAATATTTATTCATTATTTTATAGTTCTACTTAAAATCTCTGTCATCAATATATTTTTTCTCTCTCATGATTATTGTATTTGTTGTTACTATATTTAAGATGTTTTGTGTGTCTCCCAGATTTCACTTTCCACCCTGGTAGTTTGGCATAACACTCCTTTAAATAAAAATAAAACACCCCTTCCCATAATGACATCACAATCAGGAAGTGTCAAACCGCTCCTTCCCATAATGACATCACAATCAGAGTGTCAAACCGCTCCTTCCCATAATGGCATCACAATCAGAGAGTGTCAAACCGCTCCTTCCCATAATGACATCACAATCAGTGTCAAACCGCTCCTTCCCACAATGACATCACAATCAGGAAGTGTCAAACCGCTCCTTCCCACAATGACATCACAATCAGGAAGTGTCAAACCGCTCCTTCCCATAATGACATCACAATCAGAAAGTGTGTCATTAACAGTGCAAAACTAGAGTAAGTATCAACACTCTGTTTGATCTACATTTTAATGTTTCATGATGTTAGTTAGTAGGGTCTCACTCTTAAAATGTCCACGCTGTTGGGCTAAATTAGATGAACATWTGATCATTTCAAATKATGTTTRACAGAACAGTAAAAAAAYGATCTTCAAGTGTTCACCATTATGCTAGCTGGATCTTGATCAGTCACAGTGCTACAGCTAAGTTAGCCTCCACATTTCCACCCTGTTAGGTTCCAGCTTGTTAGGTTCCACCCTGTATATGCACCTAACATCACTCACAGTGCTACGGCTAAGTTAGCCTCCACATTTCCACCCTGTTAGGTTCCANTTCTTCCCATAATGACATCACAATCAGGAAGTGTGTCAATAACAGTGCAAAACTAGAGTAAGTATCAACACTCTGTTTGATCTACATTTTAATGTTTCATGATGTTAGTAGGGTCTCACTCTTAAAATGTCCACGCTGTTGGGCTAAATTAGATGAACGTATGATCATTTCAAATGATGTTTAACAGAACAGTAAAAAAATGATCTTCAAGTGTTCACCATTATGCTAGCTGGATCTTGATCAGTCACAGTGCTACAGCTAAGTTAGCCTCCACATTTCCACCCTGTTAGGTTCCACCTTGTTAAGTATATGCACCTAACAGGTTGGACATGTTAGAAAAATATAGAAAATTCATTACTAATGTCAATATTTATGACTATTTACATAGAATCAATGAAAGTTACATCATGGCTATCATCTATCCCTCATTTTCTGTGTCATGAGGAGGAAGGTATCTTTCAACGATTTCCTGTTTCTCTTTGTTGAAGACGTCCACGGCTCTGTTCACAAGCCGCTCCGCGTCGACGCTCTCTCCCCGGGTCGAGGGAAGGCCGTGGAGGACTTGTTTCCGCAGGTCTTGAAGAAATCTGGTTTTGGATTGATTGAAGTGGGCTGCCAGAGACCTCATCCTCTCTGGGGGAAGTTGATGCTCTGAACATAGAGGATGAAGAGTTGATGCTCTGAACATAGAGGAGGAAGAGTTGATGCTCTGAACATAGAGGATGAAGAGTTGTGATATACAGGTGAGGATATAAAGAAGGGGAGGTAGTGAGGCAAGAAACCGACAATATAAACACACCATCGTTCATTCTCTCTGTGAAACATGCCTTGCCACTATTAACTCCTGATTATGTTAAAAAAAGGTAGACTCAGCCAGATGACGTCGCAACAAGATTTTGAGATGAGCGCGACGCAAGACTTTACTCCCATGCTCTCTCACACACAGTCAAGAGTATCTGACATGTGTTTACGAGTGAGCTTCACGCTGCTACGACGTGGCTGGTACGGATTCCCAAAACAGAGAAGTCTAGTCGTCTCGTGCTTCAACACCTCTTTAGTTGTTGTGGAAATGGACCGGATATTGTGTTTATTTCGTGCGGGCAACGTCGTCTCACTGAGTCTACTTTTAAGGGAGTGTAAACACCCAAAATGTTCATTTGCTGTTCATCTGCACTTTGTTAGCCGTTCGTTCGGCACGGCGGGTTTTAGGGACCGATTACCGGTGGACGTGTGGCTGACAACATTTTCCGCTTGCAAATGATGTCTGGCGTTCCGTTCAGAGTCGCTAAGTACTCTCAGCCGGCAAACGCTATCAGTGTGTGTGTGTGTGTGTGTGTGTGTGTGTGTGTGTGTGTGTGTGTGTGGGCTTTAAGGATCACAGTAAGGATGAATACTGACCTCTGGCCCCCTGCATGGCCTGTGAGACCAGGCGTCTGCAGGCCTGGTCAGCCTGGTGGACCACACTGGACACACAGCTCTGACGATCAGCCTCCTACAGAATATAGAATACACCACACAGCTCTGAGGGTCAGCCTCCTACAGAATACAGCAGAGGTCACGTTAACATGGTCAAAATGCTCATCGCCATACTGTAAGCTGCTCTGCCTCCTACTAGAATATAGGAGGGTTTCACAGAGAGGTCCTAGCTGCTCTGCCTCCTACTAGAATAGGACTCACCATGTATTTCTATGGTGAAAGTGTGTTCCCTGGACTCACATGTATT
>NW_019945693.1:61854-73826 GCF_002910315.2 Salvelinus sp. IW2-2015 | reverse complement strand
AGAATACAGCAGGGTTTTCACAGAAGATGTCCTTAAGGCTGCTCCTGCTCCCTACTGGAGGAATATAGGAGGGTTTTCCTAGCAGAAGGTCCTAAGGCTGCTCTGCTCCTACTAGAATATAGAGGGTTTGCACAGAGAGGTCCTAAGCTGCTCTGCTCCTACTAGAATATAGGAGGGTTTCACCGAGAGGGTCCTCCTGCTCTGCTCCTACTAAGAATATAGGAGCGTTTCACAGAGATGGTCCTAGCTGGCTCTGCCGCTCTACTACGAATATAGGAGCGTCTTGCACCAAAGAGAGGTCCGAGCTGCTCTGCCTCCGTACTAGAATATAGGAGGGTTTTCACAGAGAGGTCCTACGCTGGCCTCTGGCCTCCAACTAGAATATAGGAGGAATTCCACAAGAAGGTCCTCGCTGCTCTGCCTCCTACTAGAATATAGCCGGGTTTTCCAAACAGAGAGGGTCCTGAGCGGGGTGCCTGCCTCCTACTAGAATATAAGGAGGGTTTCAACAAGAGAGGGGTCATAGCTGCTCTGCCTCCTACTAGAATCTAGGAAGGGTTCAGCAGAGAGGTGCTAGCTGCTCTGCTCCTCGCACTAAGAAATATAGGAGGGGGTGTTCACAGGAGAGGTCGAGCTGGCTCTGGGCCTCCCTACCAGAAATAGTATGAGGAGGGTTGTCAACAGAGGAGGTCTACCTGCTCTGCTCCTACCAGAATATAGGGAGGGGTTCATCAGAGAGGGTCCTAGCTGCTCCTGCCTCCTACTATGAATATAGGAGGGTTTCACAGAGAGGTCACTGAGCTGACTCGCCTCCTGAACTATGTATATGGAGGGGTTTTTCACAGAGAGGTGCCCGTAGCTGCTCTGCCGTCCGCTACTAGAAAACTGAGTAAGGCAGGGTGTTCACAGGAGGGGGAGCTCCCTTAGGTGCTGGTCTGGGGCCTCTAGGCCGCAGAAGAGTCGGTTAGGCAGGGTTTCACAGAGAGGTCCTAGCTCGCTCTGCAACTCCGCTAAAAGAGGAGGGTTTGCACAGGAGGAGGTCCTAGCTGCTCATGGCCCTCTAACTGAGAATATAGTCAAGGTTGCGGCCAGAGAGGGGTCCGTAGCTGCTCTCGCACTCCTAGAATAGTAGCGGGTCTTCACAAGACGTCTATGCGTGGCGCTGGCGTGAGCACTACTCTCAGAAAGATAGGATGGGGTTTCGAGCATGAGAGGGTCATCCTAGCATGCTACTGCCTCCTACTAGAGATAAGGTCAGGCAGCGGTTTCAACAGAGAAGGTCTGTTCCTCATGGAGGGTGGCAGGGGGTCATGGATAGCTACACGGTAGAACATACCTTTTGGGCCTGCAGCGGTTGTCCTGGACTGGACTCGAAGACGGGTTCTCCCAACGTCAGTAGTGCAGAGATAACACTTCACACAAGCCGTTTGAGCTGAACGGGAGGGACGGAGTGCTATCTGACGGCACAAGGTGTAGATTGTGAAGCAGCGTATGAAGCCGAGTGCAAGAGGACTGGCACCCCCTCAAGCCTTTGCGGGAGGTTCCTTAGTGCGTCCCCACGGTCTCTACGTTTCTTCCTAGGTGTTCTGGCCTTTCGCAGGGAGTTTTTCCTAAGCCCCTGCTTCTACTACCTGCAATTGCTTTGCTGTTTGGGTTTAGGGGGCTGGGTTTCTGTACACGCACTTTGAAGATATCAAGCTGATGTAGAAGGGCTTTATCACATACAGTTTGATATAACTGTACACTTGATTGACCGTTACCATCCAAATTTGTCAGCAGTCTGATTGTTTGTGTAAGACGCGCGATTGTGAGGAGTCCGTGAGCACCACCCGCGATAAGGGTAGGGGCTGGAGAGCGCCGATTTAGGCGCTGGGGCGAGCTGTGTCCGGGCTGGCGTGCTGCGTGTTAGATGGCTGTTCATCCCTCTGGTGCCCGTTGGCAGCGCTACACGACATTTGTTGGAGCCGATGTGTGAGGGTACGACTTGGATGGTGGTCGGTGCGCTCGTCGCCGACGGCTTTGGCAGCTCGTCACAGTATACGCCGGACCGTGGTCTGGTGTTCATGTCGTAAGTATGAACGTGCGCGCACCCGTAAGGACCGTGTTATCCCTTCGTGGGTACGAGAGATCACAAAGAGCATCGTGGAAACATGTGCCATGGCGTACTATACGCGAGATGCGTGCACGGAGTGCACCGATCCGGCGGCATAGTGACTAGGGCGTACGGTCTGACTCAGACCGGTACCCCGATGGCCGACAGGCTCCTAGCAGGCGATGGCGAGCAGCGCTCGAGCATCGCGTGATCCGAGAGCGTGGCGGGGACGAGTTTTGGTACGCAAACGCAGAGTGTGGAACAAAGATACAGAGAGGTATCGTGTGATCAAGAAAGTAGCCATACGTATTGTGGTGCTGGTCGTGTGGTATGATATAGTCACCCGTCGTGACGTGGCTTGCGCCCGCGCGGCTAGATGGCATGATTCTCTCGCTGGGTGAAGAGACGGGCACGGCGACGGCGTCTGTCGGTGTACCAGGGTGTCGACGGGATGTGGCGGGGCTGCCCTGGGGGGCGGAGCGGCCCGGTGGAACCTGACGTCATTTGTCGGTCATAAGATGCGTTGTCGCCGAATGCGGGGTCGCGTACGGGCGCTCGGCGGGCTCCTTCCTGGACTCCCATGTACTGTTCTAAGTGGGTGAGTGGTGGTTCCCCTGGAGGTGACTCCGACATAATGATTCGTCACTGGTGAACCGTGGCTTTCCGTGGACTGACATTATTCTATGTGAAGTGGTGTTCCTGGACTCACATGTATTCTATGGTGAATGGTGTTCCCTGGACCTCACATGTATTCTATGGTGAAGTGGTGTTCCCTGGACCTCACACATGTATTCTATGGTGAAGTTGGTGTTCGCTGTCCAGAGTGACACTGTTTCGTTTCTTCCCACGTGTTTCTCTGAGGGTTTGTTCTATGGTGAAGTGGTGTTCCCTGGACTCACATGTATTCTATGGTGAAGTGGTGTTCCCTGGACTCACATGTATTCTATGGTGAAGTGGTGTTCGCTGTCCAGAGTGACACTGTTCTTCTCCCACGTGTTTCTCTGAGGGTTTGGAGGCTCCATGCGCCTGGCCATCTCTACTATGACGTCACTGGGTAAGGGCCGGGGCCTCAGCTGGTTTCTCCTGACACACGACTCCACAGGACAGTGGACGTACACCTGACAGAATCCCACAGAGTCTGTTTTTTCATAGAGAAAAATGGTCAATGTAGGGCCAAACAATATCTATGATTTACTAMTGACTACATAACATCATTAAAATGACTACATAACGTCAACTGGTTAGGAGGAGATACGAGGCAATTCCATGGTAACGGAATTACGCTGAGACTCCGATTTAACACTATGCTAAACAAAAAAAACATTGATTTCAAAGTTTAACAAACCATACATACAATTCTATGGACAATGACTACTTGTTTGAACAATTTACATAATAMATAAATAAATAAACATTTACTGGAAAAACTGTGCAGATGCAAAAGTTTGGTAACAGAATTATGGTGAAATCTCCCTCAGTTTTATTCTGTTAACAAACTTTATCTGCACAGTTGTTCCTGTAAATGTGTGTTTGTTTTCTGTGGACATATTTAACAGTAGTCCTTGGGCAAAGAGGTGTATGGTTTGTTTAGCTTTGAAATCATTGGGTTTTGTTTGGTTCACGTTTTAAAGCTCCAATATGTACGTTTTTTGGGCGACCAGACCAAATGCACATAGAAATGTGACTTACAGATCTGTCATTTTCATTGAAAGTGAGTCTTAGAAAGCGGTAGATCTGTTCTAGATGTGCAATTTCTATGCTTCCCATGCTTATTTTTGCATATTGTACTTTCAGTTTTGTACACCAGCTTTAAATAAAATATTATCAAGACGTTTCACAGCGTTTCAGACGGTGCAATAACTCTCTACGACGGGGTTTCAGATTTAACATACGTTTCCTGGCCAGTTGATACAYCTCATATCTCATGCTTGGATAGTAGAAGTTGTCGTCCAGCAGAATGACGAGTGGCGGAGCTGGTCGATCTAAAGGTGACGGGTAAACCCGAGAAGAGYCCACCGWTGTCCCGCAGACCTGAGCGGCGTGAAGGAGACGACTCCAGGCATCACTGTTGATCTGGTCGATGCTYGGTGGTAGCTGTCCCAGCTCTGTAGGACTCTGTAGGAACCGTTCAACACACTGTAGCACGGCTTGTCTGTGCAACTTCCATTTAGTTTGCTGAAAGACATGGGGACGGCACAGTGACATGAGGAATACATTCAGACAAAAATCTGTTGGCTATTTCAAATAGTATACCATATCAATCAAACCTATGGCGCATTTATATGGAAATTAACTCCCTTTTGATTCCTCTGGTAAAATGTTGTCTCATTGCGGTAGCTTTACAGGCAGTTTAATTCAATAATGCAGATTTGATTGAATTTCGGCACAACACATCCCAGGTGGGTAGTTGAACATTGACAGTTCTCAGTAGTCTACATTGATATAAACAGGACTCAGACKTGTAAAAGTACCGTCTGCGATCGCGGCATATCCTCCTCATCCTCGACTTCTTTCACATCGAAAGCGTCACCGGGAATCAGGTCGTCGTAAGAAATGACAGTGGACCTCCATCCTCGTTGTACAGTGTGAGAGTTGACCGCCTGTGCGAGCGTCGACTTTCCYGCTGCAGGTAAACCGCAGAGAACRCACAAGCATATTCCGGATGCACATCGCAAATGAACACCATCTTCATTTAGATCCATCGACGGAACGATTTGTCACCTTTGCTACATTATTCAACTATTATTTGTTGAGGAAAGTCCTCTTCCTGACCATAACAAGTCCACGTCATAATCCGGTACTTCGATGGTGTTTTTGTTTCGGTAAGTATACTAGTTTATGGCCCAGTGCTGCCACCTCTGGTGCTGGAGGTTCTACCAAACCAATGGCATGTTCAGAGTAATACAAAAGACAGTAACGTTACAGTATCAAAGACAGGCTAAAACTGATTCTCCAACAGAAATCCCCGTTCATACTTGTAGGCGATGTCATGGCGATGTTGGCGTATAAACACGTCATCGGGTCTAAGGGGGTCCTCTCGTGTCGAACTGCGCATGTGCACGCCGTCTCAAAGCCACTCCGACAAAGTCTTTCAAATAAAATGTTATTGGTCACAGACACACGTTTAGCAGATGTTATTGCGGGTGTAGTGAAATGCTTGTGTTCCTATCTCCAACAGTGCAGTAGTATCTAACTAAATGCTTGTGTTCCTAGCTCCAACAGTGCAGTAATATCTAACTAAATGCTTGTGTTCCTAGCTCCAACAGTGCAGTAGTATCTAACTAAATGCTTGTGTTCCTATCTCCAACAGTGCAGTAGTATCTAACTAAATGCTTGTGTTCCTAGCCCAACAGTTGCTCCACAGATCAGCTTAGTCTAAAGTAAATGCTTTTGTTCCTATCCAACAGTGCAGTAGCATCCTAACTAAATGCTTGTGTTCTAGCTCCAACAGTGCAGTAGTATCAACTAAATGCTTGTGTTCCTAGCTCCAACAGTGCGGAGGTAGTATCGTATACGCTGAGATTATGCTGGGTTACTGTACTCTCCAACAGTTAGTGCTGCTGTCAAATGCCTATGCAGTAGTATCTAACTAAATAGCTTGGTTCTAGCTCCAACAGTGCAGTATATCTAACTAAATGCTGTGTTCCTTGCTCCAGACAGTGCAGTAGTATCTAACTAAATCTCTTGTGTTCCTACCATTCAAAGCAGTGCAGTAAGTATATGTACAATTCACACAACAATAAAACACAAATCTAAAGTAAAAGAATGAATTAAGAGAATATTAAATATTTAGGACGATAGCATGTCGGATTGACAAAATACATGGAAGACCCGTAATACATATGAAATGAGTAAAACAGTATGTAAACATTATTAAAGTGACCAGTGGTTCCATGTCTATGTACATAGGGCAGGGATGAGTAACCGGTGGTAGCTGGCTGGTGGTGGCTATTTAACAGTCTGATGGCCTTGAAATAGATGTTTTTCAGTCTCTTGGTCCCTGCTTTGATGCACCTGTACTGACCTCGCCTTCTGGATGGTAGCGGGGTGAACAGGCAGTGGCTCGGGTGGTTGTTGTCCTTGATGATCTTTTTGTCCTTCCTGTGACATCGGGTGCTGTAGGTGTCCTGGAGGGCAGGCAGTGTTCCCCCGGTGATGCGTTTGGCACACCACCCTCTGAAGAGCCTTGCGGTTGCGGGCAGTGCAGTTGCCGAACCAGGCCGTGATACAGCCCGACAGGATGCTCTCAATTATGCCTCTGCAAAAGTTTGTGAGGGTTTTAGGGGCCGAGCTGAATTTCTCCAGCATCCTGTTTCACCTTCTTTACCCCACTGTCTGTGTGGACCATTTCATATTCAAATCAAATCAAATTTATTTTATATAGCCCTTCTTACATCAGCTGATATCTCAAAGTGCTGTACAGAAACCCAGCCTAAAACCCCCAAAAACAGCAAGCAATGCAGGTGTAGAAGCACGGTGGCCTAGGAAAAACTCCCTAGAAAGGCCAAAACCTAGGAAGAAACCTCGAGAGGAACCAGGCTATGAGGTGTGGCCAGTATTGTCAGTGATGTGTACACTAAGGAAGTTGAAGCGTTTCACATTCTCCACTGTGGTCCCCTAGATGTAGACAGGGGTGTGCTCTCTCTGCTCCCTCGGATGAAGCCGTGTCAGTTTGTCACTTTCACGAGGTCGGAGTTCAACTACTTAAGACATCGTCTCGAAACTAGATTATACCTTTATATATTTCAAGAAAATTAATAACGAAATAATAATTTTTCACTTCTCTCTCATTGACTCTAATATTCAGGCGAGCAGAACCTCGTGACTTCCGTAGTCAGAATCAGGGGGGGAAAGTAAGGCGGTAAGGTATCCCGGCAAAATAAAGTGAGGGTATGTCAAACCGGTAAAAACATGAGCCCATCACAATAATTAAAACAAAACGTTAAGAAAATTGTAGGCTATTACTCAATTTTTTTTTATCATTACCGCATGTAAGAGGCATGAGAAATAAAAAAAACGGGTGGTATAGACTATACTCCAAAACGCCATGTGTTTCCATGAGAACACTGACATTTTCCAAGGCAGAGATGAGTGGCAGATACAGAGATGCGCGAGGACAGCAGTGGACGCATAAATTCTGGCCTAATGACAATAGCCCAGCCAAAATGTCATTCCACTTTTTTTTGGTGTTGTGTAACCGATGTCTCTTTCCATTTCACCACTGTTTGGAGGCTTGAAATGTGTTTGTGAGTGAACGATCGTGAGCGGGTAAGTCTAGAAGAGAATGTTTGACAATCAGATGAAAAAACATCATGACTGGTTTGTGTTTATGCCACAATTTAAAGGTCATACATTTTTTAAAGTTAAATGACAAATCTTTATCGCCTGGCCTACAGAGATCCTATTGAAATTATAGGATCTCTGGGTTCTATATGAAATGCTATGATTTGGCCCATAACACATGTTGGTGTAAGTGTGAACATATAGGATGTTCTGTACCTGGAATAAATTAATTATACTTTGACCCCTGGTTAGAATACCACATAAGTATTGATCCTTTACTCAGTAGTTTGTTGAAGCACCTTTGGTAGCGATTACAGCCTCGAGTTGTCTTGGGTATGACGCTACAAGCTTGGCACACCTGTATTTTGGGGAGTTTCTCCCATTCTTCTCTGCAGATCCTCTCAAGCTCTGTCAGGTTGGATGGGGAACGTCGCTGCACATCTATTTTCAAGTTTCTCCAGAGATGTTCGATCGGGTTCAAGTCCGGGCTCTGGCTGGGCCGCTCAAGGATATTCAGAAACTTGACCTGAAGTCACTCCTGCGTTGCCTTGGCTGTGTTCTTAGGGTCGTTGTCCTGTTGGAACGTAAACCTTTGCAAAAGTCTGAGGTCCTGAGCGCTCTGGAGCAGGTTTTCATCAAGGACCTCTCTGTACTTTGCTCAGTTAATCTTTCTCTCGATCCTAACTAGTCACCCAATCCCTGCCGCTGAAAAACATCCCCACAGCATGATTCTGCCACCACCATGCTTCACCGTAGGGATGGTGCCACGTTTCCACCAGATGTGATGCTTGGCCTTCAGGCCAAAGAGTTTAATCTTGGTTTCATCAGACTAAAGAATCTTTTTTCTCATGGTCTGAGAGTCTTTAGATGACTTTTGGCAAACTCCAAGCGGCCTGTCATGTGCCTTTATACTGAGGAGTGGCTTCCGTCTGGCCTGGTGGAGTGCTGCAGAGATGGTTGTCCTTCTGGAAGGTTCTCCCATCTCCACAGAGGAACTCTGGAGCTCTGTCAGAGTGACCATCAGGTTCTTGGTCACCTCCCTGACCAAGGCCCTTCTCCCCAGATTGCTCAGTTTGGTCGGGCGGTCAACTCTAGGAAGAGTCTTGGTGGTTTCAAACTTCTTCCACTAGAAATGATGAGGCCACCGTGTTCTTGGGACCTTCAATGCTACAGAAATTGTGGGTACCTCCCTAGATCGATGCCTCGACACAATCCTGTCTCGGAGCTCTACTGACAATCCTTCACCTCATGGCTTGTTTTTGTTCTGAGATGCAACTGTCAACTGTGGGACCTTATATAGACAGGTGTGTGCTTTCCCAAATCATGTCCAATCAAATTAATTTACCACAGGTGGACTCCAATTAAGTTGTAAAAACATCTCAAAAGATGATCAATGGAAACAGGATGCACCTGAGATCAATATGAGTCTCATAACACAGGGTGGAATACTTTTTTTTTTTTTTTTTAAATGTGCAAAAACTTCTAAACTTTTTTCGTGATGTCATTGGATGGGTTATTGTGTGTAGATTTTATTATTTAAAAAATATAATTTTAGAGTAAGACTAACGTAAAAATTGGAGAAAGTCAAGGGGTCTGAATACTTTCCAAATGCACCATATATATATATATATAGCCATGTAATTTCTTCTCTCAGTGTTATTCGTTATTCACTGTATATTTATTCCTCGTGTCACTATAAAAAATAAATAAAAAAAAGTACATCTTATCTTTAACTCTGCAATGTTGGGAAATAACCTGTAAGTAAGCATTTCCACTGTTAGTCTACCTCCGTTGTCTACAAAGTATGAGAGAAATAATTTGATTTGACCGGCATGGTCTGTTTACAAGCGTCACCAGAAATCTCACGATGTTGACCTCTGGTTTAGAAACTCTGGTAATATTCTACTGTACTCGGAATGAAAGACCGGCCTAATAAACACAGGAAAATAAGGCGAGAAATCTTATATTCAATATTTATTAGGAGTAACATTTAAATATATAAAAAATCTTAAACAGCTCATAAAATAAATTGAGCCTTTGTGGAACTTAACAATATCAACAATATGTATACTTTTATTACAAAATATATACCTTCATTTCTGGTAGTTAATGTAAAAAGCAATATCTTAAATGTCCCTGTCACCAAATCATGTTCCTGCAATAAAATGGTTTTAAAAAGTTTTGGATACGACAAACTAACATTACAATGTGAGTAAAAATCCAAATATGCAATTTACAATACAAATAAGGGAAGAGCCCATTATGTTGGAAGGGGTGTTTGTGTCAGGTTAATGCTTGGTAGGATGAACACCTGGTCCTTGCTGGGGCAAGGGGCTGGTGTAGGAGGGGGTTAGGGTTAGGGTTAATGCTTGGTAGGGATGGGAACACCTGGTCCTTGCTGGGGCAGAGGTGGCTGGTGGTAGGAGGTTGGTGTTAGGGTTAGGGTTAATGCTTGGTAGGATGGGCAACACTGGTCCTTGCTGGGGCAGAGGTGGCTGGTGGTAGGAGGTTGGTTAGGGTTAGGGTTAATGCTTGGTAGGGATGGGAACACCTGTCCTTGCTGGGGCAGAGGTGGCGGGTGGTTAGGAGGTTGGTTGGGTTAGGGTTAATGCTGGAGGAACGGGAACACCTGGTCCTTGCTGGGGCAGAGGTGGCTGGGTGGTAGGAGGTTGGTTAGGGTTAGGTTAATGCTTGAGGAGGGAAACACCTGGTCCTTGCTGGGGCAGAGGTGCTGGGTGGCAGCGGAGGAGGTTGGTTAGGGTTAGGGTTAATGCTTTGGAGGGACGGTGAACACCTGGTCCTTGCTGGGGCAGAGGTGGCTGGGGGCAGGAGGTTGGGTTAGGGTTAGGGTTAATGCTTGGGAGGATAGGTTTGGAACACCTGTCCTTGCTGGGCAGAGGTGGCTGGTGTAGGAGGAGTTGGTTAGGGTAGGGTTAATGCTGTGAGGGATAGGTTTGGGACCCTGGTCCTTGCTGGGCAGAGGTGGCTGGGTTGGCAGGAGTCTGGTTAGGGTAGGTTAATGCTTGGGAGGGATAGGTTTGGGAACACCTGGTCCTTGCTGGGGCAGAGGTGGCTGGGTGGCAGGAGGTTGGTTAGGGTTAGGGTTAATTCTTGGGAGGGATAGGTTTGGGAACACCTGGTCCTTGCTGGGGCAGAGGTGGCTGGGTGGCAGGAGGTTGGTTCCAGTTGTTGTTTTCTCCATACCTAAGTGGCATATTAAAACTAAAATCAACATTCAAAATAAAAACATACAACTAAGGCTAAGGTAATACAACACTTTCCCCCCCAAATGAAAGTCAAAATATGCTACGATAAAGCATTAATACCTGAGTCCTGAGGTAGAGGATGGTGGATATGTAGGCATTGGCTGGAAACAGATGAAGAGAGCAGAATTACTACAACATGTAAAATTATTAATAAGTACTGGAAAAGGTCCTAGATCTGTTTGTGTTGTACAGCCCACTCCCGTTACCAGGCTAGATCTGTTTGTGTTGTATAGCCCACTCCCGTTACCAGGCTAGATCTGTTTGTGTTGTATAGCCCACTCCCATTACCAGGCTAGATCTGTTTGTGTTGTATAGCCCAAGGGGGTGGGGCCTGTGTTGCTGGAGGAACAGTTTACCCAAGGGGGTGGGTCCTGTGTTGCTAGGTGGACAGTTTACCTGAGGGGGTGGGGCCTGTGTTGCTAGGTGGACAGTTTACCTGAGGGGGTGGGGCCTGTGTTGCCGGGGGCTGTGGAGTTGGTTGTTGTTTCGGGACATTGCCATTCGCTGTGTTCCCTGACCTGCGTACATTAGAAATCATGTGAAATGCAACAGCTGACCGGGAGAAAGTCACCCAGTTTTACATACTATATGCTTTTAATCTCATACAATTTCCATGTCACACAACCTGTTAAACTAAAGAACAACCTGTTAAACTAATCAAAGAAGTGCCACAAACTAGGTTTGTACAGTTTTGTGATGAGATGAACCCAATTTACAGAGACAAGAATCTTTATTGACATTTTGTTGGTTTACTCATAAGCTAGGTGTCCATGAGCTAGGTGTCCATGAGCTAGGTGTCCATGAGCTAGGTGTCCATGAGCTAGGTGTCCATGAGCTAGGTGTCCATGAGCTAGGTTCATGAGCTAGGTGTCCATGAGAGGTCCATGAGCTAGGTGTCCATGAGGCTAGGTGTCCATGAGCTAGGTGTCCATGAGCTAGGTGTCCATGAGCTAGGTGTCCATGAGCTAGGTGTTCCATGAGCTAGGTGTCCATGAGCTAGGTGTCCATGAGCTAGCGATGTCCAGATGAGCTTAAGGTGTCCATGAGCTAGGTGTCCATGAGCTAGGTGTCCATAAGCTAGGTGTCCATGAGCTAGGTGTCCATTGAGCTAGGTGTCCATGAGCTAGGTGTCCATGAGCAGTGTCCATGAGCTAGGTGCTTCCATGAGCTAGGTGTCCATAAGCTAGGTGTCCATGAGCTAGGTGTCCATGAGCTAGGTGTCCATGAGCTAGCGGCGTGTGCCATGAGCTACAGTTGAAGTCGGAAGGTTACATACACTTAGGTTGGAGTCATTAAAACTCATTTTTCAACCACTCCACAAATTTCTTGTT
>NW_019945693.1:51136-60302 GCF_002910315.2 Salvelinus sp. IW2-2015 | reverse complement strand
CATTCATCTGTACAAAACAATAGTACACAAGTATAAACACCATGGGACCACGCAGCCGTCATACCGCTCAGGAAGGAGATGCGTTCTGTCTCCTAGAGATGAACGTACTTTGGTGCGAAAAGTGCAAATCAATCCCAGAACAACAGCAAAGGACCTTGTGAAGATGCTGGAGGAAACAGGTACAAAAGTATCTATATCCACAGTAAAACGAGTCCTATATCGACATAACCTGAAAGGCCGCTCAGCAAGGAAGAAGCCGCTGCTCCAAAACCTCCATTAAAAACGCCGGACTACGGTTTGCAACTGCACATGGGGACAAAGATCGTACTTTTTGGAGAAATGTCTTCTCGTCTGATGAAACACAAATAGAACTGTTTGGCCATAATGACCATCGTTATGTTTGGAGGAAAAAGGGCGAGGCTTGCAAGCCGAAGAACACCATCCCAACCGTGAAGCACGGGGTGGCAGAATCATGTTTGGGGTGGCTTTGCTGCAGGAGGGACTGGTGCACTTCACAAAATAGATGCATCATGAGGAAGGAAAATTATGTGGCTATATTGAAGCAACATCTCAAGACATCAGTCAGGAAGTTAAAGTTTGGTCGCAAATGGGTCTTCCAAATGGACAATGACTCCAAGCATACTTCCAAAGTTGTGGCAAAATGGTTTAAGGACAACAAAGTCAAGATATTGGAGTGGCCATCACAAAGCCCTGACCTCAATCCCATCGAAAATTTGTGGGCAGAACTGAAAAAGTGTGTGCGAGCAAGGAGGCCTACAAACCTGACTCAGTTACACCAGCTCTGTCAGGAGGAATGGGCCAAAATTCAGTCAACTTATTGTGGGAAGCTTGTGGAAGGCCACCCGAAACATTTGACCCAAGTTAAACAATTTAAAGGCAATTCTACCAAAATACTAATTGAGTGTATGTAAACATCTGACCCACTGGGAATGTGATGAAAGAAATAAAAGCTGAACTAAATTTACTATTATTCTGACATTCTTAAAATAAAGTGGTGATCCTAATGGAATTTTTACTAGGATTAAATGTCAGGAATTGTGAAAAACTGAGTTTAAATGTATTTGGCTAAGGTGTATGTAAACTTCCGACTTCAACTGTAAGTGTCCATAGCTAGGTATCCATCCAATTAGCGATAGCATTACAGAGGAATACTCTAGAATCCGCATTACGAAAATATCCACATTTTCCCCACCAGTGGTGTTTCTACCAAATAAACTTTTTGCTGATAAAAATCCAGTGCGTGATGACATAGTGCACACAAAATGTACTTCTTCGCTAAAGTATTCGTGTAGCGAATAAAAATGTAAAGTTCAATATGTTTCCACGTCCTGTTTCCATCACAGCTGTCATGATCATTATTTTAATAGGTTATGACTTTACTCACATATAAACTGTGGATGGAACCTGGTGATAGACAGTGTTTACATCCATGACTGGGTTTACCTGGAGCGTCTGGAGCGTGGTGATAGACAGGTTTACCTGAGCGTCTGTAGCGTGGTAGTAAGACAGTGTTTACCTTGGAGCGTGGTGATAGACAGTGTTACCTGGAGCGTGGTGATAGACAGTGTTTACCTGGAGCGTCTGGAGCGTGGTGATAGATAGTGTTTACCTGGAGCGTGGTGATAGACAGTGTTTACCCGGAGCGTGGTGATAGACAGTGTTTACCTGGAGCGTCTGGAGCGTGGTGATAGACAGTGTTTACATCCATGACTGGGTTTACCTGGAGCGTCTGGAGCGTGGTGATAGACAGTGTTTATATACATGACAGTGTTTACCTGGAGCGTGGTGATAGTGTTTATATACATGACTGGGTTTACCTGGAGCGTGGTGATAGACAGTGTTTACCTGGAGCGTGTGATAGTGTTTACCTGGAGCGTGGTGATAGACAGTGTTTACCTGGAGCGTGGTGATAGTGTTTACCTGGACGTCTGGAGCGTGGTGATAACAGTGTTTACCCGGAGCGTCTGAGCGTGGTGATAGACAGTGTTTACCCGGAGCCTGGTGATAGACAGGGTTTACCTGGAGCGTGGTGATAGACAGGGTTTACCCGGAGCGTCTTGAGCGTGGTGATAGACAGTGTTTACCTGGAGCGTCTGAGCGTGGTGATAGACAGTGTTTACCTGGAGCGTGGTGATAGACAGTGTTTACCTGGAGCGTCTGGAGCGTGGTGATAGACAGTGTTTACCTGGAGCGTGGTGATAGACAGTGTTTACCTGGATCGTGGTGATAGACAGTGTTTACATCCATGACTGGGTTTACCTGGAGCGTGGTGATAGACAGTGTTTACCCGGAGCGTCTGGAGCGTGGTGATAGACAGTGTTTACATTCATGACTGGGTTTACCTGGAGCGTGGTGATAGACAGTGTTTACCTGGAGCGTGGTGATAGACAGTGTTTACCCGGAGCGTGGTGATAGACAGTTTTTACCTGGAGCGTCTGGAGCGTGGTCCTTTGAGACATCTTTCCAGGGTATCCCTTCTAAACACATAGAGCAGCACTAACACCAGGAGCACCAGGATGGGAACCACCAGCAGGAAGAAGATCAGCAGGCCGTCCCCAGGGAATAATCTGGAAGGAGCAGAGGGACAGTTATTAGTGAAGGTCAGCAGGCCGTCCCTCAGGGAATAATCTGGGAGCAGCAGAGGGACAGTTATTAGTGAAGTCAGCAGGCCGTCCCTCAGGAATAATCTGGAAGGAGCAGGATGATGTCATTAGTGAAGATCAGCAGGCGTCCCTCAGGAATAATCTGGGAGCAGCAGAGTGATAGTTATTAGTGACGATCAGCAGGCCGTCCCTCAGGGAATAATCTGGGAGCAGCAGAGTGATAGTTATTAGTGAAGATCAGCAGGCCGTCCCTCAGGGAATAATCTGGAGCAGCAGAGATAGTTATAGTGACGATCAGCAGGCCGTCCCTCAGGGAATAATCTGGGAGCAGCAGAGTGATAGTTATTAGTGACGATCAGCAGGCCGTCCCTCAGGGAATAATCTGGGAGCAGCAGAGTGATAGTTATTAGTGAAAATCAGCAGGCCGTCCCTCAGGGAATAATCTGAGCAGCAAGAGGGATAGTTATTAGTGAAGATCAGCAGGCCGTCCCTCAGGGAATAATCTGGGGCAGCAGAGTGATAGTTATTAGTGAAGATCAGCAGGCCGTCCCTCAGGGAATAATCTGGGAGCAGCAGAGTGATAGTTATTAGTGACGATCAGCAGGCCGTCCCTCAGGAATAATCTGGAGCAGCAGAGGGACAGTTATTAGTGAAGATCAGCAGGCCGTCCCTCAGGGAATAATCTGGGAGCAGCAGAGGGATAGTCATTAGTGACGATCAGCAGGCCTCCCTCAGGGAATAATCTGGGAGCAGCAGAGGGATAGTCATTAGTGACGATCAGCAGGCCGTCCCTCAGGGAATAATCTGGGAGCAGCAGAGGATAGTCATTAGTGAAGGTCAGCAGGCCGTCCCTCAGGGAATAATCTGGGAGCAGCAGAGGGACAGTTATTAGTGAAGGTCAGCAGGCCGTCCCTCAGGGAATAATCTGGGAGCAGCAGAGTGATAGTCATTAGTGAAGGTCAGCAGGCCGTCCCTCAGGGAATGAACATTACCCATCTATAATGACAGGCAGGTAGAGACAGGAAAGGTGTGCAGTGAACATTACCATCTATATGACAGGCAGGTAGAGACAGGAAAGGTGTGCAGTGAACATTACCCATCTATAATGACAGGCAGGTAGAGACAGGAAAGGTGTGCAGTGAACATTACCCATCTATAATGACAGGCAGGTAGAGACAGGAAAGGTGTGCAGTGAACATTACCCATCTATAATGCAGGCAGGTAGAGACAGGAAAGGTGTGCAGTGAACATTACCCATCTATAATGACAGGCAGGTAGAGACAGGAAAGGTGTGCAGTGAACATTACCCATCTATAATGACAGGCAGGCAGGTAGAGACAGGAAAGGTACCCATCTATAATGACAGGCAGGTAGAGACAGGAAAGGTGTGTAGTGAACAGTACCCATCTATAATGACAGGCAGGTAGAGACAGGAAAGGTGTGTAGTGAACATTACCCATCTATAATGACAGGCAGGATAGACAGGAAAGGTGTGCAGTGAACATTACCCATCTATAATGACAGGCAGGTAGAGACAGGAAAGGTGTGCAGTGAACATTACCTATCTGTGCAGGCCCGCTGTCCACACTCCCCCTCTCCCTGACTTGGCACAGTAAGGAGGTCCCCAGCCGTCATTACAGTGGCAGTGGCCCCTGGTTGTGTACACACCTGGGGGAGATATACCAATCAATTAACCAATCAACCAACCAATACAATAGACACTGGTCTCTCTCCCCAGAAGAGACCATCAGATGGCCTGTAACACGTGATGTATCCAACCCCGTCTAGAGGATGAGACCTCTTACATGTGATGTATCCAACCCGTCTAGAGATGAGACCTCTTACCCCCGGCTGGTACACGTGATGTATCCAACCCCGTCTAGAGGACGAGACCTCCTCTTACCCCGGCTGTTACATGTGATGTATCCAACCCCGTCTAGAGGACGAGATCTCTTACCCCCGGCTGTTACATGTGCTGTTGGCATCACAGTGGAGGTCAACAGGAAGTAGAGCTGAGGCATTCACACACTGGAAGTCAAGACAGGCCTGGAGAAAAGAGATGAGTCCTGGATATTATCTCTGGATTCAAACAAACCTCCCATAGCAATGTCAACAAAGCATTATGGTTCTCCTACTGGCTCCACACACACCACCCGCCCTGTGGAAAAGTGGCTCGACACACACCACCCGCCCGCCCTGTGGAAGAAGTGGCTCGCACACACACCCCCCGCCCTGTGGAGGAAGTGGCTCGACACACCACCCGCCCGCCCTGTGGAAGAAATGGCTCGACACACACCACCCACCCGCCCTGTGGAGGAAATGGCTCGACACACACCACCCGCCCGCCTGTGGAGGAAGTGGCTCGAACAACACCACCGCCCGCCCTGTGGAAGAAGTTGCTCGACACACACCACCCGCCCTGTGGAAGAAGTGGCTCGACACACACACACACCACCCGCCCTGTGGAAGAAGTGGCTCGACACACACACACACCACCCGCCCTGTGGAAGAAGTGGCTCGACACACACCACCCCGTGGAGGAAGTGACATCATCTTAGAAAGACAAAAAGGGACATAGATGAAGACCCTGAAACCAAAACTGCTAATCTATTAGCCGTACCTTCCCCTTGGAGCAGGGGCTGCCCTGGTTGACTAGGCAGGGTCCAGAACATCAGAGCCCAGGTTAAAGTCTGCGTTGACACATGAAGAGCCATCGATGATCTGGTTACTGACGGAGCCTCCAGGAGGAGGGTTGTTGGTGTTAACGTTAGTGCACTGTACCTTCCCACACATGGCATTACTGCAGGAACACAGTGGAGACAGGGAAGGAGTCAGTAGTAACTCTACATGTGGCATTACTGCAGGAACACAGTGGAGACAGGGAAGGAGTCAGTAGTAACTCTACATGTGGCATTACTGCAGGAACACAGTGGAGACAGGGAAGGAGTCAGTAGTAACTCTTACACGTGGCATTACTGCAGGAACACAGTGGAGACAGGGAAGGAGTCAGTAGTAACTCTACACGTGGCATTACTGCAGGAACACAGTGGAGACAGGGAAGGAGTCAGTAGTAACTCTACATGTGCATTACTGGAGGAACACAGTGGAGACAGGGAAGGCGTCAGTAGTAACTCTACATGTGGCATTACTGCAGGACAACAGTGGAGACAGGGAAGGAGTCAGTAGTAACTCTACACGTGGCCCCACGGACCTCCCGGATCGCGGCTGCTGCGACAGAGCCTGGGCGCGAACCCAGAGTCTCTGGTGCACAGCTACGCTGCGATGCAGTGCCCTAGACCACTGCGCCACCCGGGAGGCCTTCCCAAAATATATTTTATAGAGCACCCTTTGCCTTGACATTCTCTCAACCAACCAACACTTCTTTGGTTACTACATGATTCCATATGTGATATTCATAGTTTTATGTCTTCACTATTATTCTACAATGTAGAAAATAGTCAAAATAAAGAAAACCCTTGAATGAGTAGGTGTGTCAAACTTTTGATGGTATGTAAGAATGAAATATTTCTTATACTTACTTTTCATCAATTATGAATGCCGATGACAAATTCAGATCACTTACGCCAAACTACATTTCACTAGCTCCCCGACGAGTCATTCCACAGTTCCCAAACGTTCCCCTTTAGATTAGCCGTCTGAAAGCAGATGTCTGCTGCCTTGCTTGCACCTGGGAAAGAAAAATAAATCAAAGATTTAAAATGTCAGACTAAGAAATAAAGAAGGAAAATAGTAACTATCAGACAAGTAACAGTTACTTCCTTGTTTGTTTAATAGGCCAGTGCAGTCAAGATTATAGCGGTGTTTAATTTGTACCTGTTTCAAAAAGATGTTTGCATTGGTAGTCGTAGGTCTGCAGCGGCCCTCGTAACAGTACGCCGGCCGTTCTCACAGAGAAGCCCATCCATGAATAGAAGTCAGACGGACAGTAGGATGCTGAGCCTTGCAGTATTCTGGGAGGTCACACGTGTTGACAGATCCCCTACACGGTGTCCCTGACACACTGATCTGAAAAATGGGAGAGAAATTACACCGGAGAAACGTTCATCATTTTTCAAAATCGGTTTTACGGATCCCATCATTGCGTCAAAAGTTGAAACCTCTGAGAAATAGCCAACACAATTCTAGGCCCTCCCCCCAAACAAACTGCTTTCATTTGAAAATCATTGATTTGCTGTCCGGTTTTGGGAGCTCCCTAATCCATAGAGTTTTAAAGACCGACAGCAGCTGGACTAACCTTGCAGTCCTTGCAGCAGCCTCCCTGAGCGCAGGCCGATCCCCAGGTCAACTTACAGGTGGCCGCGTCACAGCACTTATTGGTACATTCCTGCAACATCGGAAAGATTAGGCATGCCAAAAACTAAATTCTGAACCTACACATCCATGGATAACTGACCAAATTAGAAAATACATGCATTGTAATTTTGAATTCTTTAAAAAAAAGTGTTGTCTATCAACCATGACACGCTACCTGGGTCTGACATTTGATGGAAAATTACTGAGGATAATATTGAACGATATTGCCACTCCTATTTTCCATATCTTCAATCTAAGCCTACTAGAGAGTGTGTTCCCCCAGACCTGGAGGGAAGCCAAAGTCATTCCGCTACCTAAGAATAGCAAAGCCCGCTTTACTGGCTCAAACAGCCTGTTACCAACCCTTAGTAAACTTTTGGTGATTTTGTTTTTAGCAGATACAATGCTAGTTCACAGTAAACAACTGAACATTTTCAGCACAATTATAAGGAAGGGCATTCAACAAGCATAGCACTTACACAAATGATTGATTGGCTGAGAGAAATTGAAAATTAACAGATTGTGTTTTGTTTGACTTCAGTGCAGCTTCTGACATTATTGGTCATAATCTGCTGTTGGGAAAAACGTCTGTGTTATGGCTTTACACCCCCTGCTATAATGTGGATAAAGAATTACCTGTCCAACAGAACACAGAGGGTGTTCTTTAACGGAAGCCTCGTCAACATAATCCTGGTAGAATCAGGCATTCCCCAGGGCAGCTGTCTAGGCCCCTTACTTTGTTCAATCTTTACTAATGAGCTGCCATTGGCTCTGAGAAAATGCTGTGTTCGTCTATGTGTGCTGAGGAYTCATTATGATACACGTCAACTACCACAGCGACTATAATCACTACTTAAAGAGCTGCAGTCAGTTTAAGAATGGGTGGCAAAAAATAAGATGATAGTATTTGGGACAAATCATTCACTAAATCCTAAACCTCACCAAAATCTTGTAATGAATTGAATAATGTGGAAATTGAGCAAGTTGAGGTGACTAAACTGCTTGGAGTAACACTAGATTGTGAACAGTCATGGTCAAAAACATATTGATGCAACAGCAGCTAAGATGGGGAAAAGTCCATAATAAAGCACTACTCTGCCTTAACAGCACTATCAGGCCCGAGTTTGTGGCACCTGGATTACTGTCCAGTTGTTGGGTCAGGTTCCACAAAGAGGGACTTGGAAATTGCAATTGGCTCAGAACAGGGCAGCACGGCTGGCGCTTGGATGTACACGGATAGCTAACATTAATAATATGCATGTCAATATCTCCTGGCTCAAAGTGGAGGGGAGAATTGACTCATCACGACCTGTATTTGTAAGAAGCATTGACATGTCGTTTGAACTACTGGCACACAGCTCAGAGACCCACGCATACCCCACAAGGAATGCCACCAGAGGTCTGTTTAAATGACTAGCACACGGCTCAGACACCAACGCATACCCCACAAGAACTAATGGGGATCCACAATAAAACCCCAGGAAGAGTAGCTGCTGCCTTGCAGGAACTAATGGGATCCATAATAAACCCAGGATGAGTAGCTGCTGCCTTGGCAGGAACTAATGGGGATCCATAATAAACCCCAGGAAGAGTAGCTGCTGCCTCGGCAGGAACTAATGGGATCTATAATAAACCCCAGGAAGAGTAGCTGCTGCCTTGGCAGGAACTAATGGGGATCCATAATAAACCACAGGAAGAGTAGCTGCTGCCTTGGCAGGAACTAATGGGATCCATAATAAACCCCAGGAAGAGAAGCTGCTGCCTTGGCAGGAACTAATGGGATCCATAATAAACCCCAGGAAGAGTAGTGCTGCCTTTGGCAGGAACTAATGGGGATCCATAATAAACCCAGGAGAGTAGCTGCTGTCTTGGCAGGAACTAATGGGATCCATAATAAACCCCAGGAAGGAGTAGCTGCTGCCTTGGCAGGAACTAATGGGGATCCATAATAAACCCCAGGAAGAGTAGCTGCTGCCGGCAGGAACTAATGGGGATCCATAATAAACCGTCAGGAAGAGTAGCTGCTGCCTTGACAGGAACTAATGGGGATCCATAATAAACCCAGGAAGAGTAGCTGCTGCCTTGGCAGGAACTAATGGGGATCCATAATAAACCCAGGAAGAGTAGCTGCTGCCTCGGCAGGAACTATGGGGATCCATAATAAACCCCAGGAAAAGTAGCTGCTGCCTTGGGCCAGGAACTAATGGGGATTCCATAATAAACCCAGG
>NW_019945693.1:45780-49154 GCF_002910315.2 Salvelinus sp. IW2-2015 | reverse complement strand
AAAAATCCTACAATGTGATTTTCTGGATTTTTTTTTCTCATTTGGTCTGTCATAGTTGAAGTGTACCTATGATGAAAATTTACAGGCCTCTCTCATCTTTTTAAGTGGGAGAACTTGCACAATTGGTGGCTGACTAAATACTTTTTTGCCCCACTGTACCTTAAAAAATAAGGTGGGGACGTGGATCAGAAAACCAGTCAGTATCTGGTTTGACCACCGTTTGCCTCATGCAGCGCGACACATCTCCTTCACATAGAGTTGATCAGGCTGTTGATTGTGGCCTGTGGAATGTTGTCTCACTCCTCTTCAATGGMTGTGTGAAGTWGCTGGATATTGGYGGGAACTGGAACACGCTGTCATACACATCGATCCAGAGCWTCCCAAACATGCTCCATGGGTGACATGTCTGGTGAGTATGCAGGCCATGGAAGAACTGAGACATGTTCAGCTTCCAGGAATWGTGTCCAGATCCTTGYGACATGGWGCCGTGCATTATCAYGCTGAAACATGAGRTGATGGYGGCGGATGAATGGCACGACAATGGGCCTCAGGATCTCATCACGGTATCTCTGGGCATTCAAATTGCCATCGATAAAATGCAATTGTGTTCGTTGTCTGTAGCTTCATGCCTGCCCATACCATAACCCCACCACCACCATGGGGCACTCTGTTCACAACGTTGACATCAGCAAACCACTCATCCACACGACGCCATACGGTTGTGTGGCCGGTTGGACGTACTGCCAAATTCTCTAAAACGATGTTGGAGGCGGCTTATGGTAGAGAAATGAACATTCAATTCCCTGGCAACAGCTCTGGTGGACAGTTCTGCAGTCAGCATGCCAATTGCACGCTCCCTCAATTTGAGACATGTGCGGTATTGTTTTGTGTGACGAAACTGCACAGTTAGAGTGGCCTTTTATTGTCCATAGTACAAGGTGCACCTGTGTAATGATCATGTTTAATCAGCTTCTTGATATGCCAAACCTGTCAGGTGGATGGATTATCTTGGCAAAGGAGAAATGCTCACTAACAGGGGTGTAACAAATGTGTGCACAAAATGTGAGAGAAATAAGGTTTGGAAAATTTCTGGGATATTTTATTTCAGCTCATGAAACATGGTACCAACACTTTACATGTTACGCTTATATTTTTGTTCCGTGTAGTACATTTTTGTTCCGTGTATTTTTGTGAACTGTAATTCCGTGTAGTACATTTTTGTTCCGTGTATTTTTGTGAACTGTAATTCCGTGTAGTATATTTTTGTGAACTGTAATTCCGTGTAGTATATTTTTGTGAACTGTAATTCCGTGTAGTATATTTGGACGCATTCTAGCCAATGAGGTCAGGTGGGACCATTCTAGCAATGAGGTCAGGTGTGACCATTCTAGCCAATGAGATCAGGTGGGACCATTCTAGCCAATGAGGTCAGGTGTGACCATTTAGCCAATGAGATCAGTGGGACCATTCTAGCCAATGAGGTCAGGTGTGACCATTCTAGCCAATGAGATCAGGTGGGACCATTCTAGCCAATGAAGGTCAGGTGTGACCATTCTAGCCAATGAGGTCAGGTGTGTGAACAACAGGCACAACTCCAATATAACGGGGTTTTTCTCCAAAGTTACTGAAATACCACGTGACCACTTCTATCAGTACACTGGTACCAACCTACCCATTACCATACACTGGTACCAACACTACCCATTACCAAACACTGGTACGACCTACCCATTACCAAACACTGGTACCAACCTACCCATTACCATACACTGGTACCAACCTACCCATTACCAACACACTGGTACCGACCTACCCGTTACCAAACACTGGTACCAACCTACCCGTACCAAACACTGGTTACCAACTACCATTACCATACACTGGTACCAAACTACGCTACCATAACTACAACCTACCCATTACCAAACATGGTACGACCTACCCGTTACCAAACACTGGTACCGACATACCCGTTACCAAACACTGGTACCAACCTACCCATTACCATACACTGGTACCAACCTACCCATTACCATACACTGGCTACCAACCTACCCATTACCAAACACTGGTACCAACCTACCCATTACCATACACTGGTACCAACCTACCCATTACCATACACTGGTACCAACCTACCCATTACCAAACACTGGTACGACCTACCCGTTACCAAACACTGGTACCAACATACCCATTACCATACACTGGTACCAACCTACCCATTACCATACACTGGTACCGTACCTACCCATTACCATACCCACTGGTACCAACTACCCATTACCAAACACTGGTACCGACCTACCCATTACCAAACACGGGTACCGACCTACCCATTACCAAACACGGTACCGACCTACCCGTTACCAAACACGGGTACCGACCTACCCGTTACCAACACGGGTACCACACCCGTTACCACGTACACTACTACATACTGGTACCAACCTACCCATTACCATACACTGGTACCGACCTACCCGTTACCAAACACTGTACCAACCTACCATTACCAAACACTGGTACCGACCTACCCGTTACCAAACACTGGTACCAACCTACCCATTACCATACACTGGTACCGACCTACCCGTTACCAAACACGGTGTACCAACCTACCCGTTACCAAACACGGGTACCGACCTACACGTTACCAAACACGGGTACCGACCTACCCGTTACAAACCTATTAGGTCAGATAAGCTCATGCAGCATATTTTTTTTCACCAAATTCAACACTCATCGTTATCTTATTTTCTTGGGCAGATTTTGGGCAGTCTTCTTATTATGTAAGCCGCTCGCTTCGCCTTTTCCTGTCTGGTCTCTCTCGCTCTCTGGCTCGTAGAGTAACAACTCGTGTGTGGTGTGTGTGTGTGTGTAGCGTCTGAGCTGGCTCGGACCCAGTGAGGAGTGTGACCTTCAGAACAACACCTGACCCTTCTGGCCCTGCCCACAATGGCTGCAGTGAGTCCCTCTTTCATCCATCTCTTCCTTCCTGTTTCCTCATCCTCATTCTCATCCATCTCCTCTTTCCTGTTTCCTCATCCTCGTTCTCATCCATCTCCTTCCTGTTTCCTCATCTCATTCTCATCCATTTTCCTTCCTGTTTCCTCATCCTCATTCTCATCCATCTCCTCTTTCTGTATCCTCATTCTCATCCATCTCCTCCTTCCTGTTTCCTCATTCTCATTCCATCTTCCTCCTCTCCTGTTTCTCATCCTTCGTTCTCATCCATCTCTTCCTTCCTGTTTCCTCATCCTCGTTCTCACCCATCTCTTCCTTCCTGTTTCTCATCCTCGTTCTCACCCATCTCCTCCTTCCTTTTCCTCATACTCGTTCTCATCCATCTCCTCCTTCCGTGTTTCCTCATC
>NW_019945693.1:29295-41301 GCF_002910315.2 Salvelinus sp. IW2-2015 | reverse complement strand
CTACAACGAATTACGTTCACAAAAATATACTACACGGAATTACAGTTCACAAAAATACACGGAACAAAAAATATACTACACGAATTACAGTTCACAAAAATACACGGAACAAAAATATACTACACGGAATTACAGTTCACAAAAATACACGAACAAAAATATACACACGAATTACAGTTCACACAAAATACACGAACAAAAATATACTACACGGAATTACAGTTCACAAAAATATCACCTGATCTCACCTGGCTTCCATCTTTGAGGACATGTGATTCCTGTTAGAGCAGTGACTCAACTATGTTGTCAATATTATAGATAACGTTTGGAGAGACTTACCCATCTGGGCCATCCTGTTGGTGCGTTTGACCGTCTGAAAGGGGAACACTGATGCCCCTCCTCCTGCTGCTGCACACTCCTCCCCCTCTTCAGACAGGACAGTTAGACAGGACACAGTCAGAGTCTCCCCACACAGTCACACAGTCTCTCCCCACACACAGTCAGACAGTCTCTCCCCACACACAGTCACACACACAGTCAGACAGTCTCTCCCCACACAGTCACACACAGTCAGACAGTCTAACAGGACACACAGTCAGACAGTCTCCCCACACACACACACACACAGTCAGACAGTCAGGCAGGACACAGTCAGACAGGACACACAGTCAGACAGGACACACAGTCAGACAGGACACACATATGCAGTCAGTAGGGCTGTTCGTCATGACAGACCGTCCGACCGAGACAAAAACACACACCGTCTGTTCCGAGGGCCTGGACATAGTTCAGCTCACTAAGGTCTGCCTCCTCCTCTCTACCGCTCCTCTCCACTTCACTCCTCAGAGTCACCAACCTCTGCATACTGCTGCACTGCACATCTACACACACAGCAAAACCAACAAATCAGTCAGTCAGTCAGCAGTACGTGTGTGTGGGTCTTTGTGATGGTGTGTGTGTGGGTCTTTGTGATGGTGTGTGTGTGGGTCTTTGTGATGGTGTGTGTGTGTGGGTCTTTGTGATGGTGTGTGTGTGGTCTTTGTGATGGTGTGTGTGTGGTCTTTGTGATGGTGTGTGTGGTCTGACTCCTACCTTCTCGTTTGTCCACTATGTGTTCCAGTGCATCTCCGTCGCCCACAAACCTCACCTCCAATATACTCATACTGCACAGAAACACACGTTCATCACCACACCGCTTCAAACACACTGTCATGCTCATCATCACTACTACTACCTACAACACTCATAGTGTTTAAGACAACCGGGAACTCGGAGCTCTTGAATTGATGCTGCGTTCAAAACAACTGGAAACTTGGAAATGGGAACTTGTAAATCTCCGACTTCAGTGCATTCCAGACAACTGGGAACTTTGAAAAGAAAAAAAAAACCTCCGACAGAAAAGTAATTTTGAACGGTCATCCAACTCGGAAACCTCGGGCCTCTTTCTAGAGCTCCGACCTGAAGATCACTGGCGTCATGATTTGACCTCGTATTTCTCCGAGTTCCCAGTTGTCTTGAAATCACCATGAGGCATTCTGCGTTGGATGAAGAGTTGTCTTGAACGCACTGAAGTCGGAGATTTCCGAGTTCCCAGATGTTTTGAACGCGGAAATATTACACAGAAACATGCGCTATCGTTGGCTAGCTAATGAAACAATATGCCACGAAAAGCAGGGACTTGCCTGACTGCTGTTTTAACTAACGTTATAGTGCACGTTTGTAGAAGACACAATTATAAGAAAAAGACAAATATTAGCTACTACACTAAGTCAAGTTAAAAACGTCTACAAAGTGCGCGCAGCTTGAAAGATCTCTGACAGATTTCCGCGGGCCAGCCTGCAAGTTTTTAAACCACGTGTTGAGTCAAAGTTCGTCGTTTTAGTTTAGACCAATCAGAAGGCGGGATTCTATAAAACATCACTTCCCAAGATGCTTGCGCGCAGCAGATGTGTTGTTTGAAGATGAAAAAAGTAAATCGAGTACAGTTTTATTGACAACGATGAGTGGACAACAGTGAAGTCCATGGCTGGCTGATGATGTCCTAGGTCAGGGCTCTCCAACCCTGTTCCTGGACAGCTACCAACCTTCCTGTAGGTTTCTGCACCAACCCCAGTTGTAACTAACCTGATTCAGTTTATCAACCGGCTAATTATTAATCAGATGCGCTAGATCAGGGTTGGAGTGAAAACCTACAGGAGGATGTCGCTCTCCAGGAACAGGGTTGGAGTGAAAACCTACAGGATGATGTCGCTCCAGGAACAGGGTTGGAGTGTCTCTCCTGTTCCTGGAGAGACACCCTTCTGTAGGTTTAAACTCCAACCCTGTTCCCGGAGCGACATCATCCTAAAAAGTCAAAAAAATGATTACAGGGGGCAGTTTGGAAAAACGAATCCTGTGTGTATCATCCTCTGGAATAAGGCACATGCTTGGATAATAATTACATAACCAACGTCTCTAGTAGTCCAACTAGGGCTATAACATGGCAAACAATAGGTTTATCAGAATAGAGTGCACAGCATCATCCCATGGGATCCGTCAAGTCTGCACACAGCAGAAATATCACTGAAATATTCTAGTTCCTACACATCAACTTCCATATTCAAACAAAATAGTCATTTTATAGAACGCAAATGTAGTCTTACTAGTAGGACTGCAATAATGAGATGGTGTACGTGTGTGCGCATCCGTTTCAGTGTGTTTTGGGAGTCGAGCAAGAATCGACTCCTTTCGACTCCAATCATAGGAGTTGGAGTCGACTCCAAAAATCCTGGAGTCGTGCACCTCTAGCAGTGGAAGCGTTGGTGAGAGGGGAAGAGGCAACAGCGCCAACATCCCACAATGCAATACATTCCACAGGGGTAAATTGCGCCTGCGTCCTGTGCGCTTCCTTTTTGGACCTACGTCTCCAGAACTACAATGGTGAGACAAAAATGTCCCTTTCCTAATCCACACCCATCTAACTAATCCAAMGCGAATGATGGAATAACAATTTATCTGATGGGCCGTTTATATAATTCGCCATTAGCTCCAAAAGTTATTGCAGATATTTTTGAAAGGGAATGGCCAAAATACATGTTTTTACTGTTCGCATACCTGGTAGTCATAGAAATGGCCGCCCAGTATGTGTATGTCACTCGGTTTTGCGTCAAGGCCTCTGGCCGGCACCGAGTGCTTAAAATTGGGTCCCGTTAGCAAGCTAGTTACAGATATGTGTTTGTGGTTTTTGTAACGTTATCTGCAGCAACCATAAACCATGCTTGGTTATGTCAATAGCTACGGTAGTTGCTTTAACTATCTGTAAAGGCTAGTTACTAGTCACGGTGTGTCCTCGCCGGCAGTCATCTGTGCCAGCTAGRCTAATGCTAACTTATTAACGTTCTCTAATGATTCACAAATGTAACTAACAGTATTCTCGAGTGTGATGGTAGAGCAGACGTTAGTTATATCCACCATGTTATCTATATGCCAAGAAATCAACGGCGTAGTAAGCTAACTNTATATGCCAAGAAATCAACGGCGTAGTAAGCTAACTAGTGCATGTTTAGCTAGATTTGGGTAGTTTGCTTGCCAAATTTGACCGTGTATTGTTTGAGAATGCTGGTTGAGGTCATTCCCTTGCTAGTTATTGAGGGGATTCTATTAACTTGGCCTGGGTAAAAGGTGTTAGCACTGGGTGGAAAGGGATTGCATTCGTTTAGGAACCGAGCTGTCTCTCGGGCATGCCCCTTTCAGGCTGAAGGYGAAGTCTGCTCAAAACAAGTGATGTAGGTTATCACGTGGTGTAATGAGTAGAATTCAGTATTTTCACATGCAAAATTGATTTCTTTTGATTTAAAACGCTGTATTTGCCTTTCCAGTTTGAATGATGGATCATGTTGCCTTGTTGACAACCCGAGCAGTGCAGATTGGTGTCAGATTTGAGTGGTGTGTTCCGGCTTGGCCCGGTCACGTGACAGGTCATWGGCTGGTTCAACCCGGCCATATATAACACTGCCAATGTTAGCTAAATGTTTGTTGAGGTTTTTGTCTATGTAATGGGACGAGTGGTGTTTCCTACCATAAAGGCTAACAGTAAGATTGGGGTTGCTAGTTTGACTAGGTTGTGTGTTAATTTGGTGTCTCCCTCTTCCTCAGGCCAAGCGCACCAAGAAGGTGGGGATTGTGGGTAAATACGGCACGCGTTACGGCGCGTCGCTCAGGAAGATGGTGAAGAAGATTGAGATCAGCCAACACGCCAAGTACACCTGCTCCTTCTGTGGCAAGGTACAGTCCACACCTCTAACACACAGCCAACACGCCAAGTACACCTGCTCCTTCTGTGGCAAGGTACAGTCCACACACCCACAGCCAACACGCCAAGTACACCTGCTCCTTCTGTGGCAAGGTACAGTCCACACACCCACAGCCACCACGCCAAGTACCAGCCCTGCTCCTTCTGTGGCAAGGTAGTCCACACACCCAGCCAACACGCCAAGTACACCTGCTCTTCTGTGGCAGGTACGGTCCACACACCCACAGCCAACACGCCAAGTACACCTGCTCCTTCTGTGGCAAGGTCGGTCCACCAGCCAACACGCCAAGTCACCTGCTCCTTCTGTGGCAAGGTAACGGTCCACACCCAACACACAGCCAAACAGCGCCAAGTACACCTGCTCCTTCTGTGGCAAGGTACGGTCCACACACCCACAGCCAAACACGCCAAGTACACCTGCTCCTTCGTGGCAAGGTACAGTCCACACCCAAACCAGCTCAAGTAACCTGCTCCTTCTGTGCAAGGTACAGCCACACCTCTAACACATACAGCCAGTATACCTGCTCCTTCTGTGGCAAGGTACAGTCCACACCTCTAACACATACAGCCAGTACACCTGCTCCTTCTGTGGCAAGGTACAGTCCACACCTCTAACACATACAGCCAGTATACCTGCTCCTTCTGTGGCAAGGTACAGCTCCACACCTCTAACACATACAGCCAGTATCACCTGCTCCTTCTGTGGCAAGGTACAGTCCACACCTCAACAATACAGCCAGTACACCTGCTCCTTCTGTGGCAAGGTACAGTCCACACCTCTAACACATACAGCCAGTCTACCTGCTCCTTCTGTGGCAAGGTACAGTCCACACCTCTAACACATAACAGCCAGTACATCTGCCTTCTGTGGCAAGGTACAGTCCACACCTCATAACACATACAGCCAGTACACCTGCTCCTTCTGTGGCAAGTACAGTCCACACCTCTAACACATACAGCCAGTACACTGCCTTCCTTCTGTGGCAAGGTACAGTCCACACCTCTAACACATACAGCCCAGTACACCTGCTCCTTCTGTGGCAAGGTACAGTCCACACCTCTAACACATACAGCCAGTATAACTGCTCCTTCTGTGGCAAGGTACACGTCACACCTCTAACACATACAGCCAGTACACCTGCTCCTTCTGTGGCAAGGTACAGTCCAACACACCCACAGTCAGCATGCCAAATTACATGATTCACACACGGACGGCCGAAAAAATGTTTTGTTCCTGCAGAACGGTTACTGACGTCTTAATCCTTAAGTCTGTTGATCCACTGGTGTGTCAATCTAAGTAACATAATAAAAACAATCCCCATCAAACTCTGTCAGGTTAAACTGCAGAATGTAGTTTTCTCTGCCTCGGTCGGCCTTTCCACATCTGTGGTGACCGCTAGAGTGCTGTTAGTCAGACTGAGACGGATCAAATGTATTTATTTCCCATAAATGTTTGTAGCGTCCAAAAGATTTGGCCTACTACTAATATAACCAGCTATGGAAAGACGACTCTCACCAACACTATTCTCTATTTTTGCTCTACGCCCCCACAATGTCCCAGGACTCGTCTGAAGGTAACACATACAAATTAATAGAAGTATGGAGGTAAGATTTGTGCGGGGGGAAATAAGTGCTTAAATATGTGTTAAGAAAAGCTCAGGAAATATTGTTTTTTTTTATCTCTAAGGTATAGGACCACACTTCAAAACCTTTTTCAATATTAATCAAATAATAGTTGTTTTTGCGATGCCTGAAGGAGTCCTACATTTGATCAAACAGCTCCTATGACTGTTGTTGGATTCTGGGTCAACTTTGAACATGGTTTTACTCAGAAGTATAGGAACAATAGTTACATGAGGGTAGTTACATAATGAAGCTTGGGAGGGCTGAGTGCAGGGAAAACAACCGCATGTGCACAGTACGGCGGAGAAACCGCTGAAGGCTCATATCACTAAGGTCCCATGCTTAGCAAGAAGGAATGCATATGTTTAGACTACGGAAGAGAGTCCAACCACCACGGGGAAGACATGTGTCTGAATACCACCACGGGGAAGCCATGTCTGTCTGAATGCCACCACGGGGAAGACATGTCTGTCTGAATACCACCACGGGAAAGACATGTCTGTCTGAATGCACCATGGGGGAGACATGTCTGTCTGAATACCACCACGGGGGAAGCCATGTCTGTCTGAATGCACCACGGGGAAAGCCAGATCTGTCTGAAATACCACCACGGGGGAAGCCATGTCTGTCTGAATACGCACCACGGGGGAAGACATGTCTGTCTGAAACCACCACGGGGAAGCCATGTCTGTCCTGAATGCCACCACGGGGGAAGCCGATGTCTGTCTGAATACCACACGGGGAAGACATGTCTGTCTGAATGCCACCACGGGGAACACATGGTCTGTCTGAATCCACACCGGGGAAGCCATGTTGTCTGAATGCCACCACGGGGGAAGCCATGTTCTGTCTGAATACACCACGGGGAAGACATGTCTGTCTGGAATACCACCACGGGGAAAGCATGTTGTCTGAATGCCACCACGGGGAAGCCATGTCTGTCTGATGCCACCACGGGGAAGCCATGTCTGTCTGAATCCCACCACGGGGGAAACATGTCTGTCTGAATGCACCACGGGGGAAGACATGTCTGTCTGAATGCCACCACGGGGGGAAGACATGTCTGTCTGAATGCCACCACGGGGCGAAGACTGTCTGTCTGAATGCCACCACGGGGAAGCCATGTCTGTCTGAATGCCACGACGGGGGAAGCCATGTGTTGATCTGAATACCACACGGGAAGCATGTCTGTCTGAATGCCACAGGGGGAAAGCCATGTCTGTCTGAATACCACCACGGGGGAAGACATGTCTGAATACAGCTGTGTCGACCCTCTGGGGAGAATTAAACTTGGTTAAGCTTCACTAGTGTTCCTAACACCATCTTAAAACAATTCCAAATGTTAGCTAGGTAGAACCCCCCCCCCCCAACGGCTTAGACTGTTAGAGGTTAATACCAGTATTGAACTGACGTTACTTGTGTTTAATCTTCAGACCAAGATGAAGAGGAGGGCTGTTGGTATCTGGCACTGTGGGTCCTGCATGAAGACTGTTGCTGGAGGCGCCTGGACATACAAGTAAGTAAAACTGTGTTTCTAGACTGTGTGTGGGTACCTTCTCCATCTATCCCCTGCTTGAATCTCCCCCTCAGATTAGACGAGGGGTCTGTAACCACGTTTCTATCCACAGTTTTTATGTGAGGTAAAAAAAAAAAAAAAATCTCGACAGCTGTGATGGAAACAGGAAGTTTTAGTACAATTTTATAAATGCGACAATTTGTTCGTTTGACATGGTATCTTTTTCTGTCGGTAAAATGAATTATGCGAGAAAAGGCAGTTTGCCAAATATTGATATGATACCCATCATATCGAAGTAAACTTGGAGTCACGTGATGATATGGTGTGTGGTCCTACTACTACGACACGGGAAAGCATGCAGTTTATTAGGCTACAGATGAAATAAGTTATGAACTTCACAGGGTGGTGAAAGGTCATSAACTTAATGCTCCTTTTCCTTATTCTGGTGAAATGATGATCTATGCTTGACTGCCATTTGACAAATACAAATATTCTGTCTATCTATAATGATCTCATGTAGACTAGCCTACCTGCACTGTATCTGCCTGCTGTTGGCTGGAATAGGCTATTTTAACACAAGTTTTTGCTTAAAAAAATAAGCGGTGAAACACTTAAGTTTAGATATTTATTCGGTACGTCAAAATGAAACAGTAGATGTTGTGCACTATGTCATCACTATGTCATCACTATGTCATCACTATGTCATCACATGCTGATTTTGCTCCACAACAAGTCTGATTGGTTCTTTATGTGGATTCTAGAATATGTGAGGTGATTTCCCCTCCAGACGCGAATTAGCTGGTAGCATCTCTGGTATGATGGTGATTTCCCTCCAGACTGCGAATTAAGTGGTAGCATGCTCTGGTAATGATGGTGATTTCCCCTCCAGACTGGAATTACCGGTAGGCATCTCGGTATGATGGTGATTTCCCCTCCAGACTGGAATTAGCCCGGGTAGCATCTTCTGGTATGATGGTGATTTCCCTCCAGGCTGGAATTAGCTGGTAGCATCTCTGGGTATGATGGTGATTTTTCCCTCCAGACTAGGAATTAGCTGGTAGCATCTCTGGTATGATGGTGATTTTTCCCTCCAACTGGAATTAGCCCGGGTAGCATCTCTGGATATGTGGTGATTTTTCCCTCCAGACTGGAATTAGCGGTGCATCTCTGGTAGATGGGATTTTCCCTCCAGACTGGAATTAGTGGTAGCATTCTGGTATGATGTGATCCCCTCCAGACTGGAATTAGCTGGTAGCATCTTCTGGTATGATGGTGATTTCCCTCCAGACTGGAATTAGCTGGTAGCATCTCTGTATGATTGGTGATTTTCCCTCCGGGCTGGAATTAGCCGGTAGCCATCTCTGTATGATGGTGATTTTTCCCTCCGGGCTGGAATTAGCTGTAGCATCTCTGGTTATGATGGTATTTTTCCCTCCGGGCTGGAAATTAGCCGTGGCATCTCTGGTATGATGTGATTTTTCCTCCGGGCTGGAATTAGCTGTAGCATCTCTGGTATGATGGTGATTTTTTCCCTCCGGGCTGGAATTAGCCGGTAGCATCTCTGGTATGATGGTGATTTTTCCCTCGGCTGGAATTAGCTGGTAGCATCTCTGGTATGATGGCGATTTTCCCTCCGGGCTGGAATTAGCTGGTAGCATCTCTGGTATGATGGTGATTTCCTCCAGGCTGGAATTATGGTAGGATCTCTGGTATGATGGTGATTTTCCCTCCAGGCTGGAATTAGCTGGGTAGCATCTCTGGTATGATGTGATTTTTCCCTCCAGGACTGGAATTAGCCGGGCAGGAAGGTAATTATATCTACAGCCTAATGTATGTACATCTTTAGAACTATGCAATTTCTTACTGGCTTGAAATCGTAGCACTGATGGTAGCAGCATTCTCGGGTATGTGATGGTGATTTTCCCCCTCCAGCTTGAACTGTCTAGCTGGTAGCATCTCTGCGTATGATGGTGATTTCCCCTCCAGGCTGGAATAGCCGGTAGCATCTCTGTATGATGGTGATTTCCCTCCAGACCTGGAATTAGCTGGTAGCATCTTCTGGTATGATGGGGATTTTCCCTCCAGGCTGGAATTAGGCTGGTAAGGCATCTCTGGTATGATGGTTGATTTTTCCTCCAGCTGGAATTAGCCGGTAGCATCTTCGGTATGATGGTGATTCCTCCTCCAGGCGGGAATTAGCCGGTAGCATCTCTGGTTATGATTGGTGATTTTCTCCAGCTGGAATTAGCGGGCATACTCTGGTATGATGGTTTCCCTCCAGGCTGGAATTAGCCGCTAGCATCTCTTGTATGATGGTGATTTCCCCTCCAGACTGGAATTAGCTTGTAGCATCTCTGTAGTGATGGTGATTCCCCTCCAGACTGGAATTAGCTGGTAGCATCTCTCTGGATATGATGGTGATTTTTCCCTCCGGGCTGGAATGTTAGCCGGTAGATCTCTGGTATGATGGTGATTTTTCCCTCCGGGGCTGGAATTAGCTGGTAGCATCTCTGGGATGATGGCGATTTTTCCCTCCGGCTGGAATTAGGTGGTGACTCTGGTATGATGGTGATTTCCCCTCGGGCTGGAATTAGCTGGTAGCATCTCTGGTATGATGGTGATTTCCCTCCAGGCTGGAATTAGCCTGCTAGCACTTGTATTGATCTGTCCTGTGGTGGAAATGAGCAAAGGGCTACATGTCAATAGTTTAGTGGCTTTCCTTCTCCTCATGGTTGTTACAGCACGGCTGGAACTAAAGTCTGCACCATCAGTATTCCGTCCACGGAGTAACGTACATTTCATTCACTCTTGGAGGGCCCATGTCTGAAAAAACATTCATCTTGGAGAGTTGGAAAATACATTCACAGCGTCATGGTACCTTGACTTTTCCTTGTTCGGAGGGTTGAAAACATTCGTCCCAGTTTGCAATAAAAAATTACTGCAAGAATCAAGTTTTACCCAGGAATACAAAGTGCTCTGTTTGGGCACTGACTACCACTCTCCATATTTACAAGCATTAGTAGTGGCTGCCATTCATGTTAATGAGTTTATCCTTGTAATTGAGTTTCAGGTTACAAAAACTAAGCACAGGGCAAAATCCTAGAGGAAGAAGTCACTTTTCAGCAGGACAATTGACCTAAAACACAAGGTTCAAAAAATCATACACCAGTTGCATTGCGCCACTGGTTTACCAGACACAGATATAAGCCTAGTCTAAAAAGCACTTTAATGGAGATTCTTCATGGAAAGGGCCTTCTTGGTTCAGGACTAGACTTAACCTGCGTCTGGGGAAACTGCCTGGTCCTTGGTGTGAGTTTGGTATGTTTCCACTGTATGTGCTAAACCACCCTCTGTGTTCGGTCTCTGTAAGAAATCATTGTTCCTSTGTTCCAGCACGACGTCTGCAGTCACAGTGAAGTCGGCCATCAGGAGACTGAAGGAGCTGAAAGAGCAGTAGACTGTTACTGGAGGATCAGACTGTCACTGTTGTGTACAGTTTGACCTGGACGCCGAACATCTACCACAATAAAAATCATTCTGGAGCTGAAACACCGGAGTCTATTTGTACTGCTTGTGTTGCTGTTAGTACAGCCCTGTGTGTTGCCTGCCACCTCAGCCGAGTGTCTTACCTCCTACAGTCCCGCTGTAACGGCAGTAACGGCAGTGTGTTTTGGACTTCTAGCCCCTTTTAGAAATATTGTTTGAGCTCCAGACTTCTGGGTTGTTCCATTTATTTTTCTGTATGATTTAACAAGCTCTTAAAAGCAATGAAAAGCTGATCCAAACAGTGGAAGCATTACAGAAAAGGACATGGTAAAACACTTAATTGTGAAGCTAAATATGAGGATTGGACTTGCAGATAAAAGATACATTGATGRGGTCTGATGGGTTACATTGGAAAGTATTCAGACTTCTTTAAAACATTTTGTTACGTTAAAGTCTTATTTTAAAATGGATACAATTGTTTTTTCCCCCTCAATCGACACACTACCCCATAATGACAAAGCAAAGAAAGGCTTAAATGTTTTAAATAAATCAATAAAAAATGATCACATTTAGATAAGTATTCAGACCCCGTTACTCAGTACTTTGTTGAAGCACCTTTGGCAGCGATTACAGCCTAGAGTCTTCTTGGGTATGAAGCTACAAGCTTGGCACACCTGTATTTGGGGAGTTCAACATAAAATGTTATTGGTTACATGTGTTTAGCAGATGTTCCTAGCTCCAACCCTGCAGTAATATCTAACAATTTCACAGCAATGGAATTAAGAATATTGAGGATACTCCCAGAGCCCTCACCTCCCTGTAGGCTGTCTCATCATTGTTGGCATCCCCAGCTCTAGGGTGTCAGGTAGGGTGGAGGTGATATGGTCCTTGACTAGTCTCTCAAAGCACTTCATGATGACAGAAGTGAGTGTACGGGGCGGTAGTCATTTAGTTAAATTACATTTGCCTTATTGGGTACAGGAACAATGGTGGACATCTTGAAGCATGTGGGGACAGCAGACTGGGATAGGGAGAGATTGAATATGTCTGTAAACACACCAGCTCAGCTGGTCTGCACATGCTCTGAGGA
>NW_019945693.1:21000-22513 GCF_002910315.2 Salvelinus sp. IW2-2015 | reverse complement strand
GAGGACCTGAGCCCTAGGACCATGCCTCAGGACTACCTGGCATGATGACTCCTTGCTGTCCCCAGTCCACCTGGCCGTGCTGCTGCTCCAGTTTCAACTGTTCTGCCTGCGGCTATGGAATCCTGACCTGTTCACCGGACGTGCTACCTGTCCCAGACCTGCTGTTTTCAACTCTCCAGAGACAGCAGGAGCGGTAGAGATACTCTGAATGATCAGTTATGAAAAGCCAACTGACATTTACTCCTGAGGTGCTGACCTGTTGCACCCTCTACAACCACTGTGATTATTATTATTTGACCCTGCTGAGAAAGAGAGAATTAGAGAGAGCATACTTAAATTCACACAGGACACCGGATAAGACAGGAGAAATACTCCAGATCTAACAGACTGACCTTAGCCCCCTGACACATAAACTTTTACAGCATAAATACTGGAGGCTGAGACAGGAGGGGTCGGGAGACACTGGCCCGATGATACCCACGGACAGGGCCAAACAGGAAGGATAWAACCCCACCCACTTTGCCAAAGCACAGCACCCACACCACTAGAGGGATACCTTCAACCACCAACTTACCATCCTGAGACATTAAATCCATTACAGAATAAGGCTGTAACGTAACAAAGTGGAAAAGTCAAGCGGTCTGAATACTTTCCTTATGCCCTGTAAGAACGCTATATTAGAACGCTAAATTTGTTGTGCAAAGAGGGAGTATATGTTCACTCACTGTGAACTGACTGACAGGTTCTCAGGGGTCTGATGTTACTGACTGACTGGTTCTCAGGGGTCTGATGTTACTGACTGACTTGTTCTCAGGGGTCTGATGTTACTGACTGACTTGTTCTCAGGGGTCTGATGTGCATAGAGGGTTGGAGTAAATGCTCAGATATTTCTAGATTAATGTGCAACAAATGCTGCTCTCAACCATAGTTCAATGTGCTGCTTGGCCTGCATAATCATCTCAGCAGAGGCACAAGGAAAGCCTAGAGGCTGTATTGTAGATAGTTCACAAATGTAGGAAAGTATACTGATCACAAGACGTGGGGGACCATTTTGTAGGATCTAGCTAGTTTATGGGGTGTGTTGTAACTGAACTAGTGAAGGGTCGTTCTCTTGTAGGTGAACGTTGGGAGCCGGCTCGCATATCAGAAGAGACGAATCTATTTATAAAATACATTTGAAAAATTAAGATATGAATAATCAAAATATTTAAATTAATAGAATTAACTCAAAGAATGAAAAAATAAATGAAATAATATAGGGCTAAATGCACACACAGTCGTTCCGTCTGCTCAGACTAACAGCCTCACCTGTTGTTCCTGTCAATCAGACACGCAGTGACAACCAATGAACCAAAGATGCGTGAGGGAGGGCCGAGCCAATTTACTCACAGTCACACACTTAGCAGCCGAGGAGAGAGAGGAAGGACAGCTGTGAAAACAACAGCTGGAAAATGAGTTGGAAGCACAGTAGCATTTGGAAGTGATGGGCATTCCGGATCTGTTCAGTGAGACG
>NW_019945693.1:8294-16662 GCF_002910315.2 Salvelinus sp. IW2-2015 | reverse complement strand
ACAACTGTGCTTAAACGTTGCCTACGTTATTAAAATGCAGTGAAGGACGTTATCAGTTGCTGTAACACCCGCTGTATCCTGGAGAGGGCGCCACAACGGCACTGAGAACACGACAGATCACATGACTAGCACCCAGGAGCAGGGAGAAACATGGCCGTCTCCAGTGTGTTCAAAGCGGGTCTGTTCAACCACAAAGTGGCGGTGGTAACGGGAGGAGGCACCGGCATCGGTAAAGCCATCTCCTCCGACCTGCTGAAGCTGGGTAGGTAGTATGTTGTGTTCAGAGGTATTGATTACTCTGTGTGTGTCAGCGTTTAGACGCAGGCAGGGAGTCGCTAGTTAGGTTAGAGCAGCACTGAGTGAACTTTACCCCAGATCAGGGGTTCTTCAACTTTTTCAGCCTGGGACCCAAATGAGAAGTTCTGTGTTTTCCTGCGACCCAAGCTTAGGAAAATATGCAACTATACATAAATATCGGTACATTGTACATTTTTTCGGTACAAATGCAATATAGACAAAAACAAATAATGAAATTAAATATCCATATGAATATGTATTAATGTTTATTTTCCCCCATTTAAAACACTCTTACATATCTGTCTAGGTTGCAACTGTTGCTGTTAAAATACAATAAATAATGTTCATTCTGAACAGGAATAAACTGGTTGATCACATCACACAGATGAGTAACAGAACAGACACACAGGCTTTCTGATAGTGCCACCCTAAGTAACAGTACAGATGAACAATGATCAGGCCTACTGTACATCTCACTGTAGAAATTACTGTTGAAAGAAAGTCTAGGTTGGAACTGTTGCTGTTTAAAATCTAATACATATTTTTTTTATCTGAACTGGAATAAAGTGATTGATCACATCTGTAGACCAGAAAACACACATCAGTCCTAATGAGAGCAGGTCTATTCCGGGTTGTTTTWAACAGWGCAACACTGAGGTGATGCTCAGCCTTGACACTGTTTCTGAACTTGTTTTATAAGTAGGTCAGAGTTGAGAACCCAGACTCACATTGGTATGTGGTGCCAAACTGGACCTGAACATCTCTACTGCTTTCTCAGTCAGGCTAGGAAACGCCTTTGTTGTACGATGAGGAATCCAGACTGTGTGAGTGTGTTTGGCCTCAAAAGCATCCTTGCTTCAAACCAGGTTTATTCAAAGTTAAGCATAAAAAAATATTACTTGGAACAGTTTCCATCCTAGATCTTCATCTGTACTGTTTATATTGGTTACACGATCAAAAAAAAAAAAAAGTAAAAAAAAAGCTATGTAGCTTGGCTAACGTTAGCTATTAGCTGTGTAGAGGGCCAGGGGATTGTCTGAAAGACAAACTCACTTAACTTACTATGCAAGTTAGTTAGTACTGGCTTAGAAATTTCTGGGCTTATCATCACGTTATAAAATGACACCAAGCCTGCTAGTTGACTGACTTGGATCCACGTCGAGCCCTGTTTCCTGACGCATTCTGTTCTGAAAGAACTCCCTGGGTTTAACCATCATCGCTTGTGGATGTTTTGGTCAAGGCGACGTGTCGTTGTTATTAATTTTGTTCGTTATGCAGAGAAACCTTCCCCATTACTAAGCATTCCCACACAAAACACACGGTGGGCGTCTCCTTCGCTTATAGTTTGTTTGAAAGAGAGAAATTGATGGCTGTATTTGCGTTTCATGATGATTGAACTCAGTCAGATTGTGGCTAGTTTGAGTCCTTTGATGACAGACGGTGAGTGATGGCGAGTGGGAATAAACAAGTCAGTAACGGACAGCGCATCGTCTGCTGCCTGGACGACAGCATCGCCTGCTACCTGGACGACAGCATCGCCTGCTGCCTGGAACGACGCGCATCGTCTGCTCCTGGACGACAGCGGCATGTCTGCTTGCCTGGACGACAGGCGCATCGGCTGCTTTCCTGGACGACGCACTGCCTGCTGCCTGGACGACAGCATGCGCTGCTGCCTGGACGACAGCATCGTCTGCTGCCTGGACGACAGCGCATCGCCTGCTGCCTGGACGACAGCGCATTCCGTCTGCTGCTGGACGACAGCGCATTCGTCTGCTGGCCTGGGAGACAGCGCATCGCTGTGCCTGGACGACAGCGCATCGCCTGCTGCCTGGACGAAGCATCGCCTGCTGCCTGGACGCAGCATCGTCTGCTGCCCTGGACGATCAAGCGCATCGTCTGCCTGCCTGGACGCCAGCGCATCGCCTGCTGCCCTGGACGACCGCATCGCCTGCTGCTGGAGCGACAGCATTCGTCTGCTGCCTGGAGCGACAGCGCATTCTCTGCTTGCCTGGACGACAGCGCATGCGTCCGTGTGGTCCGGAGTGATCTTCCAACAAAACTGCAGAAAAAAGATCGGTGTACCGGGAGGCACACGGCATCTCCCTGTCCCACTCGGCCGGCAGCTGTCTAAACTGAGCAGAAGACCGCTGCTAAGCAGAAAGCCAACGATCAGAGAGCGCAGACGCACTTGCCAAATTCAATTACAGTAATTAATGAAACATTAGAAATGTACACTGAACGGTCGCACCCATACTTTTAAGAAAGGCCCTAGATACACTGGATCTCTGTTCAAAAGCAATATTTAACATTGGCACAGAGTTTTAGTAGCGGCTACAATGTGTGAATACGCATTGTTAGTATACAACAATGAATTGATATTCACTGTTTAGTTTACAAATGTAGATGAGAGGTTTCTGAAAGGTGGGAGCTGGGTGTCTGTCTACACATGATATATGATATATGGTGTCTGTCTATACATGATATATGATATTACATGGTGGTCTTGTCTAATACATGATATTTATATATCATGGTGTCTGTCCTATACATGATATAATGAATATACATGTGTGTCTGTTTCTATACATGATATTAGTGATATACATGGTGTCTGTCTTTACATACAATGATATATGTATCTACATGGTGTCCTGTCTATACATGAATTATATGATATACATGGTGTCTGTCTACATGATATATGATATTACTATGGTGTCTGTCTACACATGATATAACATGGTGTCTGTCTACACATTGATATATGATATACATCGGTGTCTGTCTACATGAAATATATTGATATACATGGTTCTGTTCTACACATGACTATATGATATACATGGTGTCTAGTCTATACTATGATATATGATATACATGGTGTCTGTCTTTAACATGATATAGTGATATACATGGTGTCTGTCTACATGATAATCTGATATCACATGGTGTTTGTCTTACATGATATATGATATACTATGGTTGTCTGTTATACATGATACTATGATATACATGGTGTCTGTCTACATGATATATGATATACAATGGTGTCTGTCTACACATGATATACATGGTGGTCTGTCTACACTATGACCTATATGATATAGCATGTGGTCCTGTCTACAATGATATATGATATACATGGTGTTCTGCTCTAAACATGAATATATGTTATACATGGTGTCTGTCTATACAATGAATATAATGTATACATGGTGTCTGTCTACATGATATATGAATACATGGTGTCTGGTCTATATGATATAATGATATCATGGTGTATGTCTATACATGAAATCTTAGTGATATACATGGTGGTCTTCTATACATGATATATGATATACATGGTTGTCTGTTACATGATTATGATATAATGGTGTCTGTCTGAAATATGATATTAAATGAAATATAACATGGTGTCTGTCTATACATGATATATGATATAATGGTGGTCTGTCTACACATGATATATAGATATACATGGTGTCTGTCTAATACTTGATATATGATATACATGGTGTCTGTCCTATAACATGATATATGAATATACATCGGTGTCCTTCTACATGATATAGTGTATAGTACATGGTGGTCTGTCTAATACATGATATATGATATACATGTGTTGTCTACATGATATATGATATACATGGTGTCTGTCTAACAATGATGATATGATATACATGGTGTCTGTCTATACATGACTATATGAAATATTACATCGGTGTCTGTCTATACATGATATAGTGATATGACAGGTGTCCCTGTCTATACATGATTATATGATATACATGGTGTTGTCTACATGATATATGCTATACATGGTCGTCTATCTTTAACAGTGATATATTGATATAGCATGGTGTCTGTCTATACAGTGATATATTGATATGCATGGGTGTCTGTCGTATACATGATATATGATATACATGGTGTCTGTCTACACATGATATATGATATACATGGTGTCTGTCTTATACTGTATATGTATATAACATGGTGCTCTTCTATAATGATATATGATATACATGGTGTCTTGTCTACATGATAGTAGCTGATATACATGGTGGTCTGTCTAACATGATATATGATTCATGGTGTCTGTCTACAATGATATATGATATCCATGGTGTCTGATCTCCACATGATATAATGTATATACATGGTGTCTGTCTATACATGATATATGATATACATGGTGTCCTGTCCTACATGATATATGATTTACATGGGTTGTCTATTTCACGATGATATATGGATATACATGGTGTCTGTTACATGAATATGATATACATGGTGTCTGTCTACCGTTTTTGGGGGGGGAAAAAGAAAAGAATGTAAAATGAATCTGATATACGGATTGTTGTCTGTCTATTAACATGATATATGATATAGCATGGTGGTCTGTCTACATGATGTAATGATATACATGGTGTCTGTCTACATGATATATGTAGTAATGGTGTCTGTCTATACATGAATTATGATATACATGGTGTCCTGTTCTATACGGATGAATATATGATGATACAGGTGTCTGTCTAGTACATGATATATGGATATACATGGTGTCTGTCTACATGATATATGAATATAACATGGTGTCTGTCTTAAATGAATGTTATGATATGACATGGTTCTGTCTACATGATATTTATGATGATACATGGTGTCCTGTCTATACATGATATATGGAATATACATGGTGTCTGGTCTATTACATGATATATGTATACATGGTGTCGTCGCTAATACATGATATATGATATATCATGGGTGTCTCGTCTAACATGATATATGATATACATGGTGTCTGTCTATACATTATATATGATTATCCATGGTGTCTCTGTTGGATACATGATAATATGATTATACCATGGGTGTCTGTCTTACCAGATATATGAATATACATGGTGGTCTGTCTACCTGATATATGATATACCATGGTGTCTGGTCTATGACATGATATATGATATCATGGTGTTGTCTTATACTGATATATGATAATATAGCATGGTGTTCTGTCTATACAATGATAATATGATATACATGGTGTCTGTCTATAACATGATATAATGATATACAGTGGGGAGAAACAAGTATTTGATACACTGCTCGAGATTTTTGCAGGTTTTCCTACTTACAAAGCATGTACAGGTCTGTAATGTTTTTTATCAATAGGTATACTTCAACTGTGAGAGACGGAATCTAAACAAAAATCTAGAAAATCACAGTGTATGATTTTTTAAGTAATTAATTGTGCATTTTATTGAATGACGATAAGTATTTGATCTACTACCAAGCCAGTAAGATATTCCCACAGCTTCTCACTTAGACCCTGTTTAGTTTTTCTTTTTAAGACGTCCTCCTGTTCCACTCATTACCTGTATTAACTGCATCATCCTGTTTGAACTCGTTACCCCTTTGTTAAAGCACTTGGTCCGGACACACTCATATTACAGATCCAACTCTGCCACAATGGCCAAGGACAGAGAGCTGTGTAAGGACAATCAGGGATAAAATTGTAGACCTGCACAAGGCTGGGAATTGGGCTTAGAGGACAAATAGGCCCAAGCAGCTTGGTGGAAGGCAAACATACTGTTTGGCTGCAGATATTAGAAATGGAAGAAGTTCAAGATGACGGTCAAGTACCCTTGGTTGGCTCCATGCAAGATCTCATCGTGGCATCATGATCATAGAGGAAGGTGAGGGATCAGCCCCAGAACTACACGGCAAGTTGACCTGGTCAATGACCGCTGAGAGAGCTGGGACACAAGTCTCAAAGAAAACCATTAGTAACACACTACGCGGTCATGGATTAAAATCTGCAGAGCACGGCAACGGTCCCGGCTGCTCAAAGCAGGCATGTACAGGCCCGTCTGAAGTTTGGTCAATGACCATGCTGGGATGATCAGAGGAGGAATGGAAGAAGGTCATGTGGTCTGATGGAGACAAAAATAGAGCTTTTTGGTCTAAACTCCACTCGCCTGTTTGGAGTTGAAGAAGAAGGATGCGTATCAACCCCAAGAACACAATCCAACCGTGAAGCATGTGAGTGGAAACATCCTTCTTTGGGATGCTTTTCTGCAACGGGGACAGGACTACTGCACCGTATTGAGGGGAGGATGGGTTGGGGCCATGGTATCGCGAGATCTTGCCAACAACCTCTTTCCCTCAGTAGGCATTGGAAGATGGGTTCGTGGCTGGGGTTCTTCCGCATGTCAACGACCTGAACACACAAGCCAGGAGCAACTAAGGAGTGGCTTCGTAAGAAGGCAATCTCAATGAGTCTGGAGTGGCCTAGCCAGTCTCCAACCTGAACCCAATAGAAGAAATCTTTTGGAGGGAGCTGAGTCCGTATTGCCAGCGACAGCCCCGAAAACCTGAAGGATCTGGAGAAGGTCTGTATGGAGGAGTGGGCAAAATCAACTGCTGCATGTGTGTGCAAACCTGGTCAGACTAAGGAAACGTATGATCTCTGTAATTGCAAACGAGTTATGCTTTTGCCCCATTGTTAAAGGTTTTCTGTACAACTATTAAGTTTCTGCTTTTCTGTATGTATCAAATACTTATGTCTATGCAATAAAATGCAATTAATTACTTAAAAACATACAATGTGATTTTCTGGATTTTTTTGTTTTAGATTCCGTCTCTCACAGTTTGAAGTGTACCTATGATAAAAATTAACAGACTCACATGCTTTGGTAAGTAGGAAACCTGCTTAAAACTACAGCATGATAGTAATCACAGGATACTTGTTTCTCCCTCGCCCTGTGCTACATGGTGTCCTGTCTATACATGATATATGATATCATGTGTGTCTGTCTATACATGATATATGAATCATTGGTGTCTGTCTACACATGAATTATATCGAATATACATGGTGGTCCTGTCTACTGATATATGATATAATGGCTGTCTGTCTACATGATATATGGATATCATGGTGGTCCTGTCTATAATGATGACTAGGTGTATTTACATGGTGTCTGTCTATACATGATATATGATTACATGGTGTTGTCTCACATGATATATGATATACATGGTGATCATATCACTATGGGCAAGAAACGTGGGTGATCCGTATGTCTCTGTGTGTCAGGCTGTAACATGGTGATCAATAATGTCTGTGTGTCAGACTGTAAACATGGTGATCATATGTCTCTGTGTGTCAAGACTGTAACATGGTGATCATATGTCTCTGTGTGTAAGGCCTGTAACATGGTGATATATGTCTCTGTGTGTCAGGCTGCTGTGAAATGGTGATATTGTCTCTGTGTGTCAGGCTGTACGCGGTGTGATCATATGTCTCTGGTGTGTCAGGCTGCTGTAAGCATGGTGATCCATATGTCTCTGTGTTGGTCGAACTGTAACATGGTGATCATATGTCTCTGTGTGTCAGACTGTGTTGTGTATCATATGTCTCTGGTGGTTGTCAGACGTATAGGTGATCATATGTCTTGTGTCAGGCTGTAACATGTGTGATCTATATGCTCTTGTGTTGTCTATGATCTGTAACGTGGTGATCATATGTCTTGTGTGTCCAGCTGTCCATGGATCAAATTATGGTCTCTGTGTGTCAGGCCTGTAACATGGTGATCATATGCTCTCTGTGGTGTCAGACTCGTAAAATGGTCGATGCATATGTCTCTGTGTGTCAGACTGGTAACATGGTGATCGATATGTCCTCTGTGTGTCAGAACTGTAACATGGTGATGCATAGTTCTTGTGTGTCACGGCCTGTAACATGGTGATCATATGTCTTGCTGTGTGTCAGACTGGTAACATGGTGAATCATATGTCTCTGTGTGGTCAGGTCTGTAACATGGTGACATATGTTCTGTTGTGTCATGGCTGTGTTACATTGGTGATCATATGTTCTGTGTGTCGACTGTAACATTGGATTTCATTATGTTTCTGTGTGTCCAGGCTGCTGTATGACATGGTGATCATATGGTTTCTCATTGTGTGTCAGAAACTGTAACATGATGACTATAATGTCTCTGTGTTCAGGCTGTAACATGGTGATATCATATGTCTCTGGTGTGTCATGGCTGTAAAT
>NW_019945693.1:0-6732 GCF_002910315.2 Salvelinus sp. IW2-2015 | reverse complement strand
TGGCTGTGAAGAGAAACTGACGATGGGTTCAACATTTGTAGTTAACGCCACAATACTAAAACCTAATTGACAGACGTGAAAGAAGAGAAGCCTGTACAGAATTAAATAATTCCAAAACATGGCATCCTGTTTGCCAATAAGGACTAAAGTAATTTCTGCTAAAAATGTGACAAAGCAATTACACTTTTGTTCTGAATACAAAGTGTTATGATTGGGGAAATCCAATACAACACATTACTGGAGTACCACTCTACATATTTTCAAGCATAATGGTGGTTGCATCATGTTATGATATGCTTGTCATCGTTAAAGGACTGAGGAGTTTGGATTAAAAATAACCAAATTTAGCTATGCACAGGCTTTCCAACCAGACACAGGGAGTACATTTTATTTTCAGCAGACAATAGCCTAAAATATCAAGCCAAATCAACACTGGAATTTTCGAGTTACAGCTTTGACTTAAATCTGCAAGAAAATCTTATGACAAAACTTGAAAATGGCTAGCAATGATCAGCAACAAATTTGACAGAGCTTTAAGCGTTTGAAAAGAAAATATAGGTAAATGATGTACAATCCAGGTGGGAAAGCTCTTAGAGCTTACTCGGAGGATACTCACAGCTGTAATCGCTGCCAAAGTTGCTTCTACAAAGTATTGACTCAGGGGTGTGAATACTTATGTAAATGAGATATTTCTGTATTTCATTTTCAATTCATTTTCAATTATTTCTAAAAAAGTGTTTTCACTATGGGGTACTGTGTGTAGATGGGTGAAGAAAACACATAAATGTAATACATTTTGAATTAAGACTGTAACACAACAAAATGTGGGAAAAAATCAAGTCGTATGAATACACAAGGATGAAATTGAATGATTTTGGACACAGGCCATTTCTCTCCATGAGCCTACATGATGCAACACTGCATAAAGCAAGCTTGGTCCTGTTAGTTGTATTGTCTCATCACAGTTGTCTCTGTGTCTGTGTAAGGAAAACTCCCCTGTTATTCCAGTTTTAAAATATAATTCATGTGAGAAAGGTTGCTGCAGTTTGACAGGGTTTTCATCCTCCCTATAGGGCCAGGAGTTTTTCCAGGAGTTTAAATCTACGTGACCTGATTAGAAAAACTCCCCATAGCCCATATAAAACCCTTCTGCAACTGATTCATCACTATGTCATACCCTACACAGAGAGATTGACTTTAAGGTCTGAAAGGCACTTTCCCATTGGCCAAATCAGCAGTATTTTATGGTTGCTTACCCAATAGTTGTTTACACGCAAAAATGCCATAACTTGTCACTTCGCCCCCACTTACATGTACAGATTACCTCAACTAGCCTGTACCCCTGCCCACTGACTCGGTACCGGTGCACCCTGTATATAGCCTCGTTATTCTTATTGTGTTACTTTTTATTATWACTTTTTATTTTAGTCTACTTGGTAAATATTTTCATTTTTTTTAACTGCACTGTTGGTTAATGGCTTGTAAATAAGCATTTCACGGTAAAGTCTACACTTGTTTTATTCGGCACATGTGGCAAATAAAGTTTGATTTGATTTGATTTTGTCATTCCCTTAATAAATTAAACAATAGGGAGGAAGCAGAAAAATCTGTTTTTCTGGCCTGCTACATCGGACAATTAATCCAAACTGTTTCAGAGCGTGATTTCAAGATTTCAACGTGCACCTCACGTCTGACAGGGCGTATACACTAGAGACAGCATCACATGGTGAAACAACAGCTTCCCATTAATTTTCAATTAAAGTAAAGCGGTGAGAAGCACAGTGTCCAGGGGCCATTGGGAGATGCAAGCATGGGAGAGGGAGCTGAACAGGGCGGGACTAAAGTTGGGCAAAGCTGATCATCAAGCAAATTACTCAGCTGGAGTAACAGGATAAATGTGTCTCAGCTCTGCTCGCCCTGACTAAAAGTTACACTTCCAGTGTAGCAGGTAAAAAATAAAAAACTTGGTGTCAACTCTAACCCTGTAAGCCAAAGTCCCTGCATCAGCGCTTGGACTCAACAGGCTCTGAGACAGCTTCTACCCCAAGTCATAAAACTGCTTCATAGGCATAAGACTACTAAATAGTAAATTAATTGGTGACTCGAACTACATGCAATTGACCCTATCTTACAATTACTATATGCACACCCACACGACTCTACAGTAAATACACAGTACATACTGACACGCACACTGAACGTACACTCTCGCACAAAACCCACACATATTGACATACACTACACACACACACTCATCAATCTCGATAGGTCTACTCGGCTCTTTATGTTGACTATTATTATTATCTTGTGCCGATGCCTAGTCACATTACCCTGTCTTCATGTATGTACATAAATACCGTCGACACTCGCACACTGAGGTTACTAGTACCCCTGTATATACTCCATTCTTGTTATTCCTCTTTGTGTGTCTCTCTTTCATTAAATGTTAGTTACTCTGTTTTGTTGGCGGTGTGCGAAGCCATTTCAGGGTAAATGGTAGTCCTCCGCGATCGACAGCTCATGTGACGAATAACATGATTCATTTGACTGTGATAGGAATAAGTCTCACGCTCGGCAAAGATTTCATTTAGAGTATAGCAGCTCCTCTTCGGCGGTCCAAAGACAGAACATATCAATTACACAAAAACACACACATAAAGAATATCCACCTACATCATTACAATAAATCTACGTTATTACTCTAATACAACTATTCAATATAAAATGTACACAATACTACAATCTAGGTGTGGTGTGGTGTGAGAGAGAGAGAGTGTGTGTGTGTGAGTGTGTCCTCACAGACGTCAATACCTCTCACAACTCAAGTGTGATGCAGTCAATCTCTCCTCTACTTTGAGCAGGAGAGATTGACAAGCACGTTATTGATATAGCCCTCTGTGTACATTTAAGGCCAGCCACACTCCGCTCTGTTGGGCCAACTGTAATATTGTCCTATGTCCTTCTTTGTAAACTTAGGCATATACTCACAAGCGCATGGTTGAATAAAACTAGGGCCTGTAGGACTTGTTTTGTTGATGTGATATCAAGAAAAGCAGAGCACCCCTTTATCAAGGTCAGACCTCTCCCCATCAGCTACTGTTGCATCATATGTTTTGACCATTTCAGATTTAATCTATGGTTACACCAAGCAGTTTATGACTCCTCAACTTGCTCAATTGCCACAATATTCTGAAAAGTGAGGTTTAGGGTTTAGATTGAGGTTTAGGTTAGATGAGGTTCAGGGTTTTAGATGAGGTTTAGGGTTTTAGATGAGGTTCAGGTTTAGATGAGGTTTAGGGTTTTAGATGAGGTTCAGAGTTTTAGATTCAGATTTGTTAGATGAGTTAGGTGTTAGATGAGGTTTAGGAGTTTTAGAGTGAGTTCAGGGTTTTAGATTTGAGGTTTAGTGTTTTAGATCAGGTTTAGGGTTTTAGATGAGGTTTAGGGTTTTAGATGAGTTCAGGTTTTAGATCAGGTTTAGGGTTAGATCAGTTTAGGGTTTAGATGAGGTTTTGGTTTAGATGAGGTTCAGGGTTTTAGAGTGAGGTTCAGGTTTAGATGAGGTTCCGGGTTATAGATGAGGTTTAGGGTTTTAGATGAGGTTTAGTTCTACCTGTTTATGTTAGAGAGGCATCCATTAAAGAACAGCCTGTGTTCTATTAGATAGGTAACTCTCAATCCACGATATGGCAGATAATGCAAAGACATAACAACACATTGTTTTTTATAACACCAGACTGATTGATAATGTAATAAGCTGCACTGGTCAACCAAAACAGCTCCCACAATCTTCTTCTATCAAATTTATTTCAGCCAATCATCATTAATTTGTTCAGTGCCGGTACATGTCGAGTGCCCTCCCTATACAGCATGCGGGAACTAAAGGAGCATCTGGTTTCAAGGTCCGAGTTTGAGAGAACAATCATCGTGAGGTATGCAGGAACCAATGTTAATAAGAGATAATGAATAATGATTCACGTCATTGCTTAAATTGACATGTTTGGTAGCATATATAAGGACTGAAAGGGAATGCCTTAGTTTTCATCAAGCTTGGATTGAGTTGTGTACCTCTCGGCTGTGATAATAAAGAGTGATTCATTGTAAAATTGACTTCAGGTGTCCCTTCAATTTCCTCCACAATCTTGGCGTCAGTGAAGGTTACTGTGAGGGAACACTGGTGGCGCATTCTGTGTGAAAGTGTGAGGGAAATTCCTGTCTGACCAAAAGATGACCTGGACCCGCCCAGACCAGACTTTTACTGTGAGGTGCCCGGGGGAAGTACCTGATCCGGCAAACCTCTGAGGACACGTCACTGAACTTTCAAGTAAGTCAATTGTCACGCCCTGACCATAGAGAGCTGTTTATTTCTCTATGTTGGTTGGGCGTGAAGTGACAAGTGGTTATCTAAGTGTCTAATTATCTATGTTGGCCTGTTATGGTTCCCAATCGAGAGGTAGCTGTTTATCGTTGTCTCTGATTGTGGGTCATATTAGAAGCCTATTCCTCATGTGCTTTGTGGGATCTTGTCTAGATATAGTTGAACTGAGAGCACTACTTTGAGCTTCACATTTAGTTTTTTTTCGCTTTATTGTTTTTTCCTTTGAGTTCTCTTCCAAATAAAAAGGATGGAAACATACCACGCTGCATCTGGCCTCTCCTTATAACGATCGCTACAGAAGATCCCAACAACAACGGACCAAGCAGCGTGCCAGGAGGAAAGCCAGGGTGGAGGACATCCTGGACGTGGACGAGATTATGGCAGGAGACAGAAGCCTTCCATGGAAGCAGGCGGAGGCAGCGAGGGAACAACAATGACAACACCGGGGTTCGTGGCCACGACGGAAGCCCGAGAGACAGCCCGAATGTATTTTTTGGGGGGGGGGGGGGTCTATCAGTGGTCTATCAGTTGATGTCCAATTTCATGAGTGTTGACAGTATGTGTTATTAGTGGCTTTCAGGTAGCACTCTAATATGCAATATCTTAGAATTTGAAGGTCTAAGGTTTCAGTACAAGGCCACATGTATGAACAGAAGGATGAGCCTTGGGACTGATATTAAATGAAAGGCTGCCATCTGGTGTTTGGGTTAAGATAAGCCTCCTGTGGACCAGTAGATAAGCCTCAATGAAAGTGAGTGGTACCACGGAACTCAGGGTGTAAGGGACACAGTTGAAGCATTTGGGGCAGAGGTATGAATCATTTAATAAGATATGTTTTTGACCCTTTCAAATTATTTTTACTCATTTCGATATTTGAATAACTGAAGTAGATCCAAATTGAAGTAGATCCAAGTTGAAGTAGATCCAAATTGAAGTAGATCCAAGTTGAAGTAGATCCAAATTGAAGTAGATCCAAGTACATTTTAAGTTACCGAATATTGAGCTGATAAGTCAGCACCAACTTTTTGAAGGCCCCAGTGGATTTGTTAAACAACAGGTTTATATTCGGACTATTTGATGTCCCAGGGACAGCTAATACAGGACAAATGTCAATGCAACCTAATTGTGGTAAGAGCTATGGAAACAATGATTAAACATTGACAGATGTATTACCTCTGAGTCTACGGATCCCTTGTGTATGTGGGTGTGTTTTTTAATAGATTCACTCCTGTTGATAGAAGTATAACCTTGCCTGTAGATTGAGCTTTATTATGATGATAGTATTCCATAAATTAAATTGTGTAAGGAAGAATGTGTGTAACTGATGACTTACTAGAATGAAGGGTTTGAAAGGATAAACAATCTGGTTTTATGTGTTGATTTAGCTTACTTTAATAGAAGTATTTGATAGAACCTCATTTGATAGTTTAAGCCATAATTGAATGATTACCTTAAAATATTCAACTTAACCACGGAAGTGATAAAAGGAGGGAGTGTGAGGGAACATTATTTGTCTGCAGAGATAGCCTTGAATTGTACACAGCATCTCCTCTCACTCTGCTTGGTTCGTGAAGTTGACTGGGACCTCCTCCTCAGACCAATTGCAGTACGCCAGAACATTGCTCTGGGACCAAAAGGAGTATCTCAGTTTCAAGGTCTCAGCTTTGAGAGAAGAAGCCTTGTGAGGTATCACTCAGTCACATGCAGGAAACAATGTTAATAATGATAATGTAAATGATGCTTGTATGACTTGTTTGTGTAGCAGTATACAAAGACTGAAAGGGAACACCCTTGGCAGTTTTCATCAAGCTTGGACTGAGTTTGTGAACCTCTCCAGACATCATAATAAAGAGTGATTAATTTAATATTGACATCAGGTGTCCCTGATGTTGAATTTCCACCACACCATGCAAAAAACTGATATCTCTAGCTTGACAGACAGATTTTGATTGAGATTTTTGTATTATGCCAATTAGATTTCCGTGGGGCGTGGTCATTGATTCAAACGTTTTTAAGGTGTAGGCTGCTACAACACTTGTGCCACCCCCGACCCGCGTGACCTGTGATTTCTGTGATCTGATTGGTCAAACAGGTGGCACCACTGGTCCCAGAGTGTTTTTTTCTCCTGCTCTAAAGTTACCCCAAGTTATTTTTTTACTGAAAGCAACAAGATTCCAGTAGGCGTAGTCTAAAACAGATATTTCTGGTATATCCCCATTATTTAAGTGAGACGGACAGTTTATGACATTTATGGCAGCCGGGCAAGTTGAACCTGCTCTGTGGTTGTCCCATTAGGCAGAGGATTTTCTAAACTAAATACAACCAAACTGTAAAATTCACAACAACATAGTTTA
>NW_019945692.1:77829-99237 GCF_002910315.2 Salvelinus sp. IW2-2015 | reverse complement strand
AGTTCCATTAGCACTCATGTAAATGGAAGAGTTGGAAGTTCTGCTATACAACACTACAGTAAGCCAATATATGGTAATATCTCCACCCTTGCCCTCTGATCTGCCTATGTTGGATTTCTTCAGTGCTCAGATTCAGTATGGATACTGTAGGTGGCTGGTGGGCAGTTGTGTAAGAAACCAGAGTGGGTAACCACAACAGTGTTACTTAACTCAACAAGGAGCGACCTGTGAGTCCTAGATCGTAGTTGATTAGGCTGCGGGTAGATGCGTTGTAGAATGGTTGGCGGGTCATGCAACGGTCCACTTGAGGCTCAGTTTCTATGAGCGACGGCAAGGGGGGATAGTTATTTAACGTCTCATCGGCTTTACACAAATCCTGTTTATTTGAATCCCACCAATCTCATTGTTGAACTTTCTCTCTCTCCTCTACTCTCTCTCACTCTCACACTCTCACTCTCACACTCACCAAATGGTTTAAGAGGCGTGGTGCTGCCAGTCCTGATTGTATGGTCAGAAATGGATAGCCTATTCATCTGCAGAGTGGTGTGTGAATATTCATTTCTATGGAACAAAATACGATTTGATGCAGAAATTGGTTGATGTATGATTTGATGTTAAAGTCCTATTCTGGTGTAGATCAGCCAGGCTATAAGCTTAACCCACATAAATACAACAGGTCAAGACGCCTCTTTCTCCTCATCCACTGACTACTCGACACCTGTCTTCTCTTTACGTAACTCTTCCATTCCGTCTCTACTCTTACTTCAATCATCAGCTATTCACCACAACACACACTCACACACTCACACAGACACACACACACACACACACATCTAACATCTATCTCCACACAACACACACGAGACACCGAGCAGCTATCACAGTGCACATGCCACACCATCATACACACATCTTAATATTGCGCCTTTTTAGACCTGTATATCAGATGCTTCCAGAAGTATTCACCACCACCTTGACTTTCCACAATTTGTGTGTTGAGATAATAAATAAGATTTTAATTGTAATTTTTTATGCCTCAACGATTCTACACAAAATACTCGTGAATCGGCCCTTCGTACTGATAGACAGATCTATGCTAGCTAAGGGCTAGGCCTATTAAATGGGTTTGAACAATCTCAAGTAGCCCTACCCTATTACCACCTCCTGGTCATGAGATTCACACCAACTGAACCTCTTAAACACTGTTTCATTCCGCAGACAATGACTCTTTGGTTTCTGGTTTTCTTCTGTTTCTGATTTGTACGTTTTATTGACCAGATTCCGAAGATACATTACCACCTGATGCACAGTGTGTGTTGCGGATTTTGACTGTGCTGCCTGCCTCATCATGGGGTATTGTTGTTGCACGTCTGTTTCTGCCTAGCCGTCTATTCGGCGGTGTTTGTGTTGGAGTGTGTCTGCCTGCCTCACCATGGGTTTTTGTGTTGCGCGATGGTATCTGCCTGTCCTCATCATGGTTGGGTGTGTCTGCACTGCCTCATCAATGGGTTGTTGTTGTGGCTGGTAGTCGCCTGGCACCTCAATCGATGGGTGTTGTGTTGCGGTGTGTCTGCGCTGCCTACCATCATGGGTGTTAGGTTGTGTTGCGGTTGTGTCTGCTGCCTCACCATGGGTTGTTGTGTTGCGGTGTTCTGCCTGCCCACCATGTGTTGTCCTGTCTGTTGCGGTATGTGTCTGCAACCTGCTACGCTCATCTTGGATGGGTTGTTGTGTTCGCGGTGTGATCTGTGCTCCCTACCTCAATCGGGTTGTTGTGTTGCGGTGTTTCTGCCTGCCTCACCATGGTGTTGTTGTGTTCCTGCGTGTTGTGTCTGCCTGCGCCTCATCATGGGTTGGTTGTGTGCGGTGTGGTCTGGCCTGGCCTACCATGGGTTGTTGTGGTGCGTGTGTCTGCCTGCCTCACCATGGGTTGTGTGTTGCGGTCTGTCGTGCCTGCCTCCATCATGGGCTGTTGTGTTGCAGTGTGTCTGCCTGCGTCATCAATGGAGTGTTGTGTTGCAGTGAGTTCTGTCACTTGCCAGCTCATCATGGGTTGTTGGTTGCAAGTGTGTCTCGCCATGCCTCATCATGGGTTGCGGTGTGTCTGCCCTGCCTCACCATGGTTGTTGTGGTGTGGCGTGGTGGTCTGCTGCCTCATTCATGGGTTGTTGTGTTACGGTGTGTCTGCATTTGCCTCACCATGTGTTGTTGTTGTAGCAGTGTGTCTGCTGCCTCAGCTCTGGGTTGTTGGTGTTGGCAGTGTGTCGCCTGCTCACCATGTTGTTGTGTTGCGTGTGTCTGCCATGCTCACCTGTGGGTTGTTGTGTGAGTTAGTGGTCTTGACCTGCCTCGCACCATGGGTTGTTGTGTTGCAGTGTATGGTCTGCCTGCCTCACCATGGGTTGGTTGTGTTGCAGTGTTGTCTGCCTGCCTCATCATGGGGTTTTGCGGTGTGTCTGCCTGCCTCATCAATGGGTTGTTGTGTTGTCGTGTGTCTGCCGCTCATCAATGGTTGCGGTGTGTCTGCCTGCTCATCATGGGGTTGTTGTGTGGTCTGCCTGCTCCTCAAGGGTTGTTTGTGTTTGCGGTGTGTCGTGCCTGCCTCACCATGGGTTGTTTGTGTTGGGTGTGGTTCTGCCTGCCTCACCTAATGGGTTGTTGTGTTGCGGTGTGTCGCCTGCCTCATCATGGGTTTGTTGTGTTGCGGGTGTGTCTGCCCTGCCTCATCATGGGTTTGCGGTGTGTCCTGCCTGCTCATTCATTGGGGTTGTTTGTGTTGCGGTGTGTCTGCCTGCACTCACCATGGTTGTTGTGTGCGGTGTGTCTGCCTGCCTTCACCATGGGTTGTTGTGTTGCGGTGTGTCGCCCTGCCTCATCTATGGGTTGTTGTGTTGCGGTGTGTCTGCCTGCTCACCATGGGTTTTTTTGGTGATTGCAGGTGTGTCTGCCTGCCATCACCATGGTTTGTTGTGTTTGCGGTGTGTTGCCTGCCCTCATCATGGTTTGTTTGTGTGCGGTGTGTCCTGGCCTGCCTCACATGGTTTGTTGTGTTGCGTGGTGTTCTCCTGCCGTCACGCATGGTTGTTGTGTTGCGGTGTGTCTGCCTGCCTCATCATGGTTGTTGGTGTTGCAGTGTGGTCTGCCTGCCTCATCAATGGGTTTGTTGTGTTGCAGTGTGTCCTGGCTGCCTCATCATGGGTTGTTTGTTTGCAGTGTGTCTGCCTGCCTTCATCATGGGGTTGTGTGCATGTGTGGTCTGCCTGCCTCATCAGGTTGCCGGTGTTGTCTGCCTGCCTCACCATGGGTGTTGTGTGGCGTGTGTCTGGCCTGCCTCATCATGGGTTGTGTCGTTACGGTGTGTCTGCAATCCCTCACCATGGTTGTTGTGTTGCATGTGTGCTGCCTGCTCACCATGGTTGTTGTGCTTGAAGTGTGTCTGCCTGCCTCACCATGGGTTGTTTGTGTTGCGTGTGTCTGCTGCCTCACCACTTGGGGTTTGTTTGTGTTGCAGTGTGTCGCCTGCCTCACCAATGGGTTGTTGTGTTGGCAGGTGGTCTGCCTGCCTCACCATGGGTTGTTGTGTTGCAGTGTGTCTGCCTGCCTCATCATGGGTTTTGCGGTGTGGGTCTGCGCCTCAATTCATGGGTTGTTGTGTTGCAGTGTGTCTTGACTGCCTCCATCATGGGGTTGTTGTGTGCGGTGTGTCTGCCTCCTCATCAATGGGTTGGTTGTGTTTGCAGTGTGTCTGCCTGCTCATCATGGGTTGTGTGTTGCGGTGTGTCTGCCTGCCCTCATCATGGGTTGGTGTTGCGTGTGTCTGCCTGCCTCACCATGGTTGTTGTGTTGCGTGTGGTCTGCCTGCCTCACCATAGGTTGTTGTGTTGGCGGTGTGTCCGTGCCTGCCTCACCATGGTTGTTGTGTTGCGGTGTGTCTGCCCTGCCGTCACCATGGGTTGTTGTGTTTGCGGTGGGTGTCTGCCTGCCCTCACCATGGGTTGTTGTGTTGCGGTGTTGTCTGCCTGCCTCACCATGGGTTGTTGTGTTGCGGTGTGTCTGCCTGCCCCCCTCACTCATGGGTTGTTCGTGTTTGCATGTGTGGATACAATTCCTTTTTTCAGGGAGAGGGCACATGCTGGTGTTGTGTGTGTGCGCGCTGTGTTGTGGTGCACCGATCTGCACAACACATGTGAATTGTAATCTGACTGGGCTTTAATACAGACCGGTTAGAGGATAAAATACTGACCTGAGTTTAGTATTGATCCGGGGAAGTTAAAAAACACCAACACATCTAATTACATTTGTGGCATATGTGTGTGTTTATGTGGTGGTCTGTCCTGTTCTCTTTCTCAGACTGTACGTGTTTGGAATATGAGACTTCAAAACAAATGTTAGTTACCAATACTTGAAATCCTTCCCCCATCTTCTAGATTAGATGAGGTGGGCAGGATGTGGTGTGTACTGTGTCTGTGTGTTAGATTGGGAACAGACACACATGTCAGTGCCTTGCTGTTCCTCACCCTCGGGCTTGTTGCGGGGTCATCGTAAGGGTCAGCTAATTCTCTGGCGCACGCGACTCGATAATGTGTGTGTGGGTGTAGGTTTGACCCACGGCAGAATAACCTGGTTACTGGACTGGTGGGGCCATCTGTTGTGCTGGCCTGAGTGCCTACAGGATAATGTTTGTCTGGGGTTGGAGACCTAGTTAACTGGCAGCTCAGGAGAGTGGGAAATGAGCCTGAGCGTACACCACGAGAGAAGAGAGGTGGGGAATCTGAGGATGGAAGGGGAGAGAGAGGTGGGGAATCTGAAAGGAAATGGGCGAGAAGAGAGGGGGTAAGGATCTGAGGGATGGAGAGAGAGAGAGAGGGGTGGGGGAAATCTGAGGATGGAGAGAGAGAGCGGGAGAGGGGAATCTGAGGATGAGAGGAGGAGAGGGGGAGGGGTGGGAATCTGAGGATGGAGAGGCAGAGAGAAGGGAGGGGTGGGGAATCTGAGGATGGAGAGGAAGAGAGAGTAGAGAGAGGGAGGGGTGGGGAATTGATGGATGAAGAGGAGAGAGGGAGGGGTGGGGAATCTGAGGATGGAGAGGAGAGAGAGGGAGGGGTGGGGAATCTGAGGATGGAGAGGAGAGAGGAGGGAGGGGTGGGGATCTGAGGATGGAGAGAGAGAGAGGGATGGGGTGGGGAAATCTGAGGATGGGAGAGAGAGAGGGGTGGGGAATCTGAGGAATGGGAGGAGAGAGAGGGAGGGGTGGGGAATCTGAGGATGAGAAGAGAGAAGGAGGGGTGGGGAATCGTGAGGATGGACGAGGAGAGAGCGAGAGAGAGAGGGGAGGGTGGTGGAATCTGTGGAAGAAGAGGAGAGAGGGAGGGGTGGGGAATCTGAGATGAGAGGAGAGAGAGGGGCGGGTGGGGAATCTGAGGAATGGAGAGGAAGAGAGGGGTGGGGAATCTGAGGATTGGAGAGGAGAGAGAGGGGAGGGGTGGGGAATCTGAGGATGGAGAGAGAGAGAGGGTGGTTTGGAATCTGAGGATGGAGAGGAGAGAGAGTAAAAGGTAGAGGGGGTTGGAGGAATCTGAGGATGGACGAGGAGAGAGAGGGGAGGGGTGGGGATCTGAAGGATGGAGAGGAAGAAGAGAGAGAGAGTCAGGTGGTGGGGAATCTGCTGGATGAAGAGGAGAGAGAGAGGGGTGGGGAATCCTGAGGATGGAGAGGAAGAGAGAGGAGGGGTGGGTAATCTGAGGAAATGGAGAGGAGAAGAGAGGGAGGGGTGGGGAATCTGAGGATGGAGAGGAGAAGAGGGGTGGGGGAATCTGAAGGATGGGAGAGAGAGAGAGGGAAGGGTGGGAACTGAGGATGGAGAGGGGAGAGAGAGGGAGGGGGGGAATCTAGGATGGAAAGAGGAGAAGAGAGGGGTGGGGAATCTGAGGATGGACGAGGAGAGAGAGGGGAGGGGTGGGGAATCTGAGGCTGGAGATGGAAGGGGAAGGGAGACAGGCCTGTGTTATGTGTGAATGAGTCATGGTGGTATTGGAAGTGTGTGTGTGTGTGTGTGTGTGTGTGTGTGTGTTGTGTGTGGTGAGAGTGGTGTGACATGTGTGGATGTGTGAACCAGTGAGGCCTTAAGCTTGCTGTTGCCTGCTTTTATTACTCTCATCGTTAACTGTTGGACATGATAAAGGCCCTGACTCCTGCCCCTGTAAATTATAGATGAGGAACAAGCTGGCTATGCTTGTGTGTGGTGTGTGTGTGTGTGTGTGAGTGTGTGTGTGGTGTGTGGTGTGTGTGTGTGAGTGTGTGTGTGTGTGTGTGTGTGATGTGTGTGTGTGTGTTTGTGTGTGTGTTGTGTGTGTGTGGTGTGTGGTGATGTTGTTGTGGTGGTTGTGGTGTGTGTGTGTGTGTGTGTGTGTGTGTGTGTGTGTGTGGTGTTTGCTGGCTGCCAAGGTAACAGTGTAGTTAATATAGTCAGGGTTACAGACAGTCCAGTTTGTACTGCAGGCATCCTCAGGTTGGTTTATTACATAATCATCTCTGTCCCTGTAAGTTAACAGTCAAAGCCAATTTCTGCATCAGAGGCTGCGCCTGTAAACCCAGAGGCTAGATACCAACTTGCCTAGCCACTCAAGTAGAGCCATTAAAGTTGCCAAGAGAGAGGAGACTTGGAGCTCTCTTCATAGCGTCTTTTTGTCCTTTCACTATGGGTATAGGGGTTGTCTGTGGACTGCAGGGCCAGACAGGGTTTATACACTCCACAGTGTTGAGTGTGATACAGACTAGCCTATCCTTGGTCATTTATAGCACAGCCTCCTAAAACACCGTAGAGGCAAGGCTCACTGCATCATTCTGTCAACCGGTGGCCTTGCAAATCACAGCACAGCACAGAATAAATGTGTTGCAAACCTACTCAACCTGCAAAACAATATATCGACCATTTAGCAGTTAAGTTCAGAACACTGCTCTATTCATCTGCTACAGCTCTACCACAAAGACCTGAAATATATGACTTTTAAATGTTTTGATGTCCGAGACTGTCTGTCTGGTGATTGTTCTTGTTGGGTGTATATATAAATCATTGATTCCTGTTGTGTATTCATCCCCCTCTGGGCTACTAGTCTTCCTCTCCTCTGCTCCTACTTCCCACCCACGCCTGTTCTAGCTCCACTGTCTACTAGCCTACTGTTTGTCTGGTCATTGTTTTGAACTGTTCTGTCTGCTGTGCTGCCTCTTAGCCTGGCTAGCATTGTGAATGAAAAGAGGTCCCCAGACCGATGCTCGACTTGGACAGGAGCTCAGCGGAGCTGAGTACCGCTACTTTGAAATGTTTTACTGCTTGAGCTCGTGTTCCTCTTATAGAATATCAGTGAAAAAGTACTGTGGAGCTCCTGCGCCTAAATATAAACAGTGCCGGCACTCAAAATTAGTATCGGAACCTATTTCAGTCCAAGTCAAGCAATGCCACAGACTCGCCTGGTATGATTAAATAACAGTTTAAGGGCTGGAAATATTCAGTTGGTTGCTGGTCTGCGTTTGTGTGATGTGAAATTGTGTTTGAAGTGCAGCCAGTCAGAGCTCCAGGCTCGGTGGGGGAAAGGGGAGCAGCAGGAACTCTGTGTACCCAAGGAGGGCAGCCTATCTTGGGGCAGACGAGCTATCAGGACCCCTGGGGCTCCTCTGCAGAAGGTTGCGCCATTTCAACTGGGACAGATGCAACATTAAACATACACACACACTGCGCAAAGAAACACGCACACACACACACACACACACACACCCAGTAACCACTCCCTCAAGTGTATATCTGCATAGCATAATCCAGTTTAGTGTGAAGTTGTAGGTTGATGTAGTCGATTTGAGCAGAACCGGTTTTGACCAGATCCCAGACCCAAACCAAACTGATTCGCTCTGCAGCTCTGCAAACCAGCACACACTTCAGGGAGAACCTCCCCTCCCACACACCACACACTTCAGGGAAACCCCCCCCCCACACACACACACCTTCAGGGGAGAGCCCCCCCCACACCACACACACACACTTCAGGGAGAACCCCCCCCCCCCCCCACACACACACACATCACACTTCAGGGAGAACCTCCCCCCCACACACACAACACACTCACGGGAGAACCCCCCCCCCCCACACACCAAACACACACACTTCAGGGAGAACCTCCCGCCCCACACACCACACTTCAGGGAGAACCCCCCCCCCACACACACACACACTTCAGGAGAGACCTCCCCCACACACACAGCACTTCAGGGAGAACCCCCCACCACATCACACCACACTTCAGGGAAGACCCCCCCCCCACACACACACACGTCAGGAGAGCCCCCACACACACACACTTCAGGAGAACCCCCCCCACAGCACACACACACATCTCAGGAGAACCCCCCCACACACACACTTCAGGGAGAAGCCCCCCCCACACACACACACTTCAGGGAGAACCCCCCCCACACACACACTTCAGGGAGAAACACTCTCTCTCTCTCTCTCTCGCTCTCTCTATGTGTTGGTGTTGGTGTGTGTGTGTGTGTGTGTGTGCATGTGCCTGTGTCCTGCACGGCACCATAGAAAACACCCAGAGTCCTGCTCTTATCAGACTTTAGGAACATGTCAAAGACAAAGGAATTCTGATTACATTTATGGTCCTGCAGCAGCTTTACCTTTGGCTTTACACTCAACGAGCACTCACACACACACACATACTAGTAAATCAGGTCAACCCCTGGGCTGGGCTAATATAGGGCTGGGCTCCAGCAGTTAAACATACCTGGGTTACTGTTACATGCCCTGACCTGCAGTGCATACACTACACACACAGGTAACAGGTAACACAGGACAGGATATCCACAGACTGTACCATATGATGGAAGAGTGTTTATGGGATTTATGCTACACTGAGCTGCTCTCCTCTTGCCCACTCCCCTGTGTATGAGTGGAGAGAATCACCACTTGTATTTCCATATAACCGGCTAAACACTGAAGTGACAGAGGGTTAGGACGTGTGTGTGTGTGTGTGTGTGTGACCGTGTGTCAGGGAGTCATCCCTCCTGGGAAGCAGACTATCTTTGACAATGTTCCAGCAGAGAGAATGAGGAAGAAAACAAAAAAGAAAACAAAAAAGAGAACCAGAAAGAAAACAAAAGAAACAAGAAAACAAGAAAGAGAACAAAAAAGAGAACCAGAAAGAAAACAAAAGAAACAAGAAAACATGAAAATAAACAAGAGAACATGAAAAAGAACGAGCGAGACAGTGAGAAATAGAGATCAAAGTATGAAAAACAATTTCTAAGCTAGAGATAACAAACTCCTCCAGTTTCTCTCAGTCTTTTTAAGTGTACAGATAAATGATGAGCCTTTAGCGGGCCTGCAGTGGAACACATCAGCCCCAGAGGTCTCATTAGCACCGACTTGGACGCATCCCGGAGAGGAGTATGTGTGTCTAATTAATCATTTAGGGTTGTTTACCAGGCCCCGAGCAAGTAGAGCACAGCCCTCAATATCTCACTGCTTAGGGCCAAGTACATGAACACACACTCGTATAGAAACGTAAAGAGGGTAGAGTCCCCAAAGCCATGCCAAGGACTGTGTCAGCACTCAGATGGAGGGTGATGGAGAGAATGTCATGTAACAGAGAGAGAGAGAGAGAGAGAGAGCGAGAGGAGGTGAAAAAAGAGAAAGATCCATCCTAGAAAAACCAATAGACTGTTAAGGGCCCAGTGTGGTCAAAAACTAGATTTTCCTATTTTATATTTATTTCCAAACTATGAGGTTGGAATAATACTGTGAAAATGATGTTAATGTCCTTTTAGTGTAAGAGCTGTTTAAAAAGACCGCCTGATATTTCAGCCTGTTTTGGTGGGATGGAGTTTTGGCCTGACTGGTAACATCACCAAGCGGTAATTAGTTAATAGACCAATAAGAAAGAGAATTCCAAACCTCTCTCCCAATAAAAACTAGTTTTCCCCTCCCCACAATTTTTTGGGGGAGCAATTGTCATTGAAAACTATCACAGTAAGGTATTTAATTGTTACCCAGAAATGAGTTGATTGATATTGAGATGGATCTTTAACATCAATTTACAAAATGGAGAGCTCTACTATGACTAAACAGCCACCCAGAGAACAATACACACGCACTAACTAAAACACTGGCGGATAAATAAGGCTACACAGTACACAGACATCGAACAACACACTCACAAATCCGGGAACACACTACTCCTGTAACATATGGGAGAGGTAAGGCTGGTGTGTGTGTGTGTGTGTGTGTGTGTGTGTGTGTGTGTGTGTGTGTGTGGTTGTGTGTGTGTGTGTGTGTGTGTGTCGGGTGGGCAGGACTCTTCAACGAAAAAGCCTGAAAAGATGTAATCCTCTCCTTTCTGTAATCTGACATTTCATCTCTTTTTTTTCCAGAGCCAAATTACCCAGCAGCCACCACCCTCAACAAACACACTCGTTTAGATGGAGAGAGAAGAGGATAGAAAGAGAAGGATGAGCACTTTGAGATGGAGAGAGAGAGGTGGGTGAGGATAAAGAGATGGAGAGAGAAAGCGAGAGAGGGATGAGGGGTGGCTATAAAAAGAGAAAGAAGTGAGGGATGGATAGAGTAGGAGAAGAGTTGAAGAAGTGTAACCATGTAATCTTATTGATTTAGGCCTAAAGAGAGAGAGAGAGAGAAAGAAGAGGGATAGATAGAAAGAGAGTAGGAGAAGAGTTGAAGTATAACAGTGTAATCCTGTTGTAATGTAGCTTCATTAAATAGTATCCGCAAAACACCAGTCTCAACGTCAACAGTGAGGAGGCGACTCCAGGATGCTGGCTTTCTAGGCAGAGTTTCTCTGTCCAGTGTCTGTGTTCTTTTGCCCATCTTAATCTTTTATTTTTATTGGCCAGTCTGAGATATGGCTTTTTCTTGGCAGCTCTGCCTAGAAGGCCAGCATCTTTCTTGGCAATTTCTTGCATGGAATAGCCTTCATTTCTCAGAACAAGAATAGACTGACGAGTTTCAGAAGAAAGGTCTTTGTTTCTGGCCATTTTGAGCCTATAATCGAACCCACAAATGCTGATGCTCCAGATACTCAACTAGTCTAAAGAAGGCCAGTTTTATTGCTTCTTTAATCAGAACAACAGTTTCAGCTGTGCTAACATAATTGCAAAAGGGTTTTCTAATGATCAATTAGCCTTTTAAAATGATCAACTTGGATTAGCTAACACAAACGTGTCATTGGAACACAGGAGTGATAGTTGCTGATAATGGGCCTCTGTACGACTGAAAGATTAGTGGAATCTGTGTGGGTAGCTGGACAGGTAGGATGACTGACAGTGAAGGTGAACCGGTGGTCACGGGTCAGGTGACAGAGGAATGGATGAGACTGAGGCAGGAATTCCTTTAACCATAAAGTGGTATATTTACTGGGTAGTCTGTGCTGCTTAACAAAGCAAACAGAATAACATGTATCCAATAAAATTCAAAAATCACAAAGATCAAATCATAACAATCATTCATTATTAACATAATTAGGTAATTCAGCAATTCAGTTCATTAAGAAGTTAATAGGAATCATCATTGAGTCATTTAGGCTCGTAACTATTCATCCTAATCATGAGAAGAATAATACAAATAATTCAATCAGTGATCGGTTATTCAATCTATAATCCCCATTAGTTTGATATCAGAATTGATCAGTTCAGCAAACAATGACGTTTCATATTTAACCCTTTCAAGCTTGTCTTCATATGTACATGTCATTTCATTCCATATTAACCATATATCGATGGCATGATTGGCCTGTGATGATCTGTAGGGCCGTGATCATTGACCATTTACATTAAACAATAGGTTTGAAGTGTGCGCTCCAAGCCGCAAGCCGCGGTAATAACTATAAACAATAACTGATGGCCCACTCTCACGATCGCAACAGATATTTCAGATGAAAAGGTAACAGATGAAAAGGTGACAGATTCGGTGGATTTATGGACGCACTCACACAACACAGACCGTCCATCTTTGGAGTTCTGATGAAGAACACGTCGTACTGCGCAGCACACGGCAGACACAGGACACACACACGTGCCAGAGCTCTTAGGAAAGCAGTTTACCGACTTGGCGTCCACATGTGAAGATGTGTCAGTGGAACCAATGGGCAGATAATTGATCTAGCTTGCTCTCTTTAACACACACCACTCCCCTGTGTGTTACGTAATCTACACTGATCTAGTCAACTCAATCTGTGAGCCTGGCTGTGTGTGTGTGTGTGTATGGTACAGTAACTGAATAGGGCAGATAATTGATCTAGCTTGCTCTCTTTAACACACACACCACTCCCCTGTGTGTTGTGTGTGTATGGTACAGTAACTGAATAGCACTGAATGTGTTTGTAGGTACAGTAGATTTCACACTAATCTAGTGGAATTAGCTCGCTGATATGAACCAGCTGTATTCCTGTGAGTGTAAATCGGGGGGGGGGGCAGCTGAGGGGAGGACGGCTCATAATAATGGCTGGAATGGAGTGTAATGGATAGAAACCAGGTTTTTGATGCCATTCCATTTACTCCATTCCAGCCATTATTAGGAGCCGTCCTCCCCTCAGCAGCCTCCACTGGTGTGAATAGGCTGTGTGCGCACCCACACGCGTGCAGTCAGCAGGCTAGTGTTTAATGCTTTATAATGTGACAGCTGGGCTGTATGGKCATTKKTTMAGTCYATATTATGGRCGGCAACAATTTGCATCGTCACATAAGCTTCTACAGGTAGAGATTGGTTTCATAATGACTGACTAAAAATATCCAGTCAGCTCTGAGCCTGTGGTATAATATGTTAAGACAGCTGTGTGATACAGAAAATCATTTGGATGAGTGAGTGTGTGTTAATCCGAGGCTGTGTTACTCACTATACCCGGCATCTCTGTTGGTTTGTTAGTGCGTGTCTGTCCACTGTAGGCTTAGCTCACGCTCAATCCCTAATCCAAAACACACACACAGAAAGAGATCCACAGAGAAGGGAAGATAGAGGGATAGAGAGAAATACCTAAAAAGATTCTGCCAACCTGGTCCAGATATGTATAGCTTCAGCCAAGTCTTCTGACTAGGAGAGGAGAGGGGCCGCTAGCTAGTAGCTACTTTAGTGTATTAAATCAAACCCCTGTTTGCTCTGACTAGATTCCCTCTTCATCTCTTCCTCCTCCAACACGCCACTCTGCCTGAGGGCTCTCTCTCTCTCTCTCTCTCTCTGTCTCTGTCTCTGTCTCTCTCTGTCTCTGTCTCCCTGTCTCCCCGATGGCTATAAGTCTGTCCTCATTCCCAGAGATCCTAGCCCAAACACCATGGATAACCCATATCCTACCCACCAACTCACACATCTCAGGGCYAGTCCATGAATACGGTACAGAGACAGACAGAACAGTTGATGTCGCAGAGACAGGACAAAGAGAGAGACAGAACAATTGATCATGCAGAGACAGCGTAAAGGGAGAGAGAGACAGAAAAGTTGATGTCACAGAGACAGGATAAAGAGAGGGAGAGAGAAGCTTTAGAGCAACACCCCCAAAGTGAATAAATGCCTTTGAGCKTCATTCATGCACAGAGACATCAGAGCGAGAGGAGAGAAAGGAAGAGGGAGAGAATGGGGAGCATAGAAAGAGATATCAGCGGCAAAGCCTGTATAAGATTGGGGGGGTGGGGAAGGGGTGAGACTCCTGTGGTTGCCCTGACAACAGAAGGGAATGACAGCTGCTAGGCTACCCCTCACCATAATGGCCAATGGAGCGTCTCAGAGACTAGGGACCAATAATTAAATACATTGAGGCCTTTCCTCACCCTCCCACCCTCTCTCTACCCCTCTTCCTCCCACCCTCTCTCTACCCCTCTCCCTCCTTCGCCCACAGAGGTAAGACCGAGCTAATTTCAGTGATTTGTGGTGATTGGTGATTGGAAAGTAGTATGAGGTATGTGGGCTCTCTGATTGAGATGGTCAGATAAGGCAGGCTCATTGTAGACATTAATACTGTATGCATCCAGACTGAAACAGTGTCTGTGTAGCATGGGAAACAACTGCAACATTAAATTAGAACTCAAGCGCTTGTTCCCTTGAGGCTAGCTCATTTAATCACCTATTGTAGAACTGTTGCCCTGATTGTTTTTTTATTTGGTCTGAGAGCACACAGTTTTTAAATCTAATKATTTTTTTCTTTAAAACAACAACAATACAAAGACAATACTAATGTTGGCGCTCTGGTCAGTGGTTGCGCTCGCCCCACCCYCCCCGAGATGCCGGCAAGGCCCCGCTCATAACCACCAGGACCAACASACACCTCTCACAGCATGAAACCAAAACACAAAACATAAATAGTGAAACACAAAACATACAATAATCCCATCCACACCCTCACCTCTGATTGGAGGACCTCAAACATTTATACTGTACATTTGTGTATAAAATTATTCCAATCAATTCCACCTTCAGACAGCCACAGATAAAGCCGTCTTGCCCAGTAAATCACCGTTCTACCATTTCCTCTCTGATAATCCCTCCATTCTCCCATAGTGTCTCACTAGGAACCTCCCCATCATTTCCCATGGTGTCTCACTAGGAACCTCCCCATCATTCTCCCTGGTGTCTCACTAGGAACCTCCCACATCTCCCATTGGTGTCTCACTAGGAACCTCCCCTCATGTCTCCATGGTGTCTCACTAGGAACCTCCCCATCATTCTCCTCCGTGTCTCACTAGGAACCTCCCCATCATCTCCCTGGTGTCTCACTAGGAACTCCCCATCATCTCCATGTGTTCACTAGGAACCTCTCATCATTCTACATGGTGTCTCACTAAGACTGAACCTCCCCATCATTCTCCCATGGTGTTCACTAGGAACCTCCCCATCATTCTCCCATGGTGTTCACTAGGAACCTCCCCATCATTCTCCCATGGTGTCTCACTAGGAACCTCCCTATTCATTCTCCCATGGTGTCTCCCTAGGACCCTCCCCATCATTCTCCCATGGTGTCTCACTAGAAACCTCCCCATCATCTCTCCATGGTGGTCTCACTAAGAACCTCCCCATCATTCTACATCAGTGTCTCACTAGAGACTTGAACTCCCCATCATTCTCCCATGTGTCTCACTAGGAACTCCCCATCATTCTCCCATGGTGTCTCACTAGAAACCTCCCATCATTCTCCATGGTGTCTCACTAGGAACCTCCCTATCATTCTCCCATGGTGTCTCACTAGGACCCCCCCATCATTCTCCCATGGTGTCTCACTAGAAACCTCCCCATCATTCTCCCATGGTGTCTCACTAGGAACCTCCCCATCATTCTACCATGGTGTCTTCACTAGAGACTTGAACCTCACATCATTCTCCATGGGTGTTCACTCATTTTATCTATACTTCCGGTTTGGAGCGTGCAGTCGCAATTCCGCTTCGCCCACGCGGTAGTTTTACCATTTTCATTTTCATTCAATACAACGTTTGATTTGTTTGATCTTAGCTAGCTACATAGCCGTCTTTGTATCAAAGATATTGTGTAGTTATGAGGTTCGCTAGCCAGCTATTTTCGTCCGAACGTAACGTAACGTAGTCAACACTGCTAGCTAGCCAGCTAGCCACCGAATAGCAGCATAGCCAGCAAGGCAGCACTGGAGAAACGATTTACATTACAACAGAACGACTTGATTAGTGTATGTTAGCTGGTACATAGTTGTCTTGCATCTTATGTTATCTAAGATAATTGTGTAGCTTAGAGTTGGTTAGAGTAATTATCGGTTACCTAGCAGCTATTTTCGTCCGCCGCGCTGCGCTGCCGTCTCCTACCTAGTCAACACTGCTAGCTAACACTGCTCGCTAGCCAACTTCTACCGAATAGCAGCACTGTAGTAAACTCACATTACAACTTACATTACAACGGAATGACTTGATTAGCGTAGTTTAGCTAGCTACATAGTGTCTTTGCTGTCCTTTGTTCCAAGATAATGTGTGTAGTTTTGAGAAATTGCCGAGGTTACCTAGCCAGTTAGCAGTAACCTAGCCAGTTACACGTTCAAACAAAAGTCAACAACGCAGCCACTGCTAGCCAGCCTACTCACGCCAGCAGTACTATATCATTTTAGTCCAATAACAGATTTTATTTACTTTTGCCAACGTAAGCTTAACTTCTGACATTCGAGACGTGTAGTCCACTTGTCATTCTAATCTCCTTTTGCATTAGCGTAGCCTCTTTGTCAGCCTGTCAACTATTGTCTGTCTATCCTCTTCTCTCCTTCTCTGCACAGACCATACAAACGCTTCACAACCGCGGTGGCCGCTGCCATTCTAACCTGGTGGTTCAGCGCACGACCCACGTGGAGTTCCTGGTCTCCGGCAGCCTCTGGAACTGCCGATCTGCGGCCAACAAGGCAGAGTTCATCTCAGCCTATGCGTGCCTCCAGTCCCTCGACTTCTTGGCACTGACGGAAACATTGTGATTTACCCTGACAACACTTGCTACTCCTACTGCTCTCGCCTCGTCTGCCCAACGTGTTCTCGCACACCCGAGAGCTTCTGTCAGCGGGGCGGTGGCACTGGGCTCCTCTCTCTCCCAAGTGACATTCTCTCTTTCTCCCCTGACCCATCTGTCCTATCGCCTCCTTTGAATTCCATGCTGTCACAGTTACCAGCCCTTTCAAGCTTAACATCCTATAATTTATCGCCCTCAGGTTCCCTTGGAGAGTTCATCAATGAGCTTGACGCCCTGATAAGTTCCTTCCTGAGGATGGCTCACCTCTCACAGTTCTGGGTGCCTTTAAACCTCCCACGTCTACCTTTCGACTCATTCTCTCTGCCTCCTTCTTTTCCACTCCTCTCCTCTTTTGGACCTCACCCTCTCACCTTCCCCCCCTACTCACACCGGCAGGCATACGCTTGACCTCATCTTTACTAGATGCTGTTCTTCCACTAATCTCACTGCAACTCCCCTCCAAGTCTCCGACAACTACCTTGTATCCTTTTTCCCTCTCGCTCTCATTCTAACACTCCGCGACACTGCCCCTACTCGGAGTGGATATCCCGCGCTGCCGTCCTCAACCTACTCGCTCTCTCTCTCCCCGCTTACTCACTCTCCTCTCCATCCTAATCATCTCTTCCCGTGCAAACCTCTCACAACATATCTCTGATTCTGCCTACACTCAACCCTCTCTCCTCCTTTCTGCATCCAATATTGACTCATCGTATGTTCCTATCCTCCAGGCCGGCTCTGGCTCTCCCCCTCCTGCCCGCTGCTCGAGCGACTCACTGCGAGCTCACAGAACAGCGGCTCCGGGCAGCCGAGCGGAAATGGAGGAAACTCGCCTCCCTCGGACCTGGCATCCTTTCACTCCCTCCTCTCTACATGTCTTCCTCTTCTGTCTCTCTGCTGCTAAGCCATTTCTACACTCTACATTCCAAGCATCCCTGCCCTAACCCTATGGAAGCTCTTTGCCACCTTCTCTCCCTCACTGAATCCCTCCCCCTCCTCCCCCCTCGCTCCTCTCTGCGGATGACTTCGTCAACCATTTTGAAAAGAAGGTCGACGAACATCGCGATCCTCGTTTGGCGCTAAGTCAATACGACACCGCTGGTTCTGCTCACGAACTTGCCTAGCCCTGTGGTTTGACCTCTTTCTCCCCTCTCTCTCCAGATGAGAATCTTGCGTCTTGTGACGGCCGGCCGCCCAACAACCTGCCCGCTTGACCTATCCCCTCCTCTCTTCTCCAGACCATTTCCGGAGACCTTCTCCCTTACCCTCACCTCTGCTCATCAACTCATCCTTGACCGCTGGCTACCGTCCTTCCGTCTTCAATGAGAGCGAGAGTTGCACCCCTTCTGAAAAACCTTAACACTCGATCCCTCCGATGTCAAAACTACAGACCAGTATCCCTTCTTTCTTTTCTCTCCAAAACTCTTGAACGTGCCGTCCTTGGCCAGCTCTCCTTGCTATCCTCTCTCAGAATGACCTTCTTGGATCCAAATCAGTCAGGTTTCAAGACTAGTCATTCAACTGAGACTGCCTCTTCTCTTGTGTCACGGAGGGCGCTCCGCACTGCTAAAGTAACTCTCTCTCCTCTGCTCTCATCCTTCTAGACCTATCGCTGCCTTTGATACTGTGAACCATCACGATCCTCCTCTCCCACCTCTCCGAGCTGGGCATCTCCGGCGCGGCCACCGCTTGGATTGCGTCCTACCTGAACAGGTCGCTCCTACCAGGTGGCTGGGCGAGAATCTGTCTCCGCACCACGTGCTCTCACCATGGTGTCCCCAGGGCTCTGTTCTAGGCCCTCTCCTCATTCTCGCTATAAACCAAGTCACTTGGCTTCTGTCATATCCTCATGACAGAGCCTCTCCTATCAATTGTGGCTCTCCTATCATTGCTATGCAGACGAACAACAATTAATCTTCTCCTTTCCCCCCTCTGATACCAGGTGGCGAATCGCATCTCTGCTGTCTGGCAGACATATCAGTGTGGATGACGGATCACCACCTCAAGCTGAACCTCGGAAGAACGGAGCTGCTCTTTCCTCCCTGGGGAGACTGCCGTTCCATGATCTGGCCATCACCGGTTGACACTCCATTGTGTCCTCCTCCAGCAGCGCTAAGAACCTTGGCGTGATCCTGGACAACACCCTGTCGTTCTCAACTCCATCAAGGCGGTGCCGTTCCTGTAGGTTCATGCTCTACAACATTCGCAGAGTAACGACCCTGCCTCACACAGGAAGCGGCGCAGGTCCTAATCCAGGCACTTGTCATTCTCCCGTCTGGATTACTGCACTCGCTGTTGGCTGGGCTCCCTGCCTGTGCCATTAAACCCCTACAACTCATCCAGAACGCCGCAGCCCGTCTGGTGTTTCAACTTCCCAAGTTCTCTCACGTCACCGCCGCTCCTCCGCTCTCTCCACTGGCTTCCAGTTGAAGCTCGCATTCCGCTACAAGACCATGGTGCTTGCCTACGGAGCTGTGAGGGGAAACGGCACCTCCGTACCTTCAGGCTCTGATCAGGCCCTACACCCAAACAAAGGCACTGCGTTCATCCACCTCTGGCCTGCTCGCCTCCCTACCTCTGAGGAACGTACAGTTCCCGCTCAGCCCAGTCAAAACTGTTCGCTGCTCTGGCAACCCCAATGGTGGAACAAACTCCTCACGACGCCAGGTCAGCGGAGGTCAATCACACCTTCCGGAGACACCTGAAACGCCACCTCTTTAAGGAATACCTAGGATAGGATAAAGTAATCCTCCTAACCCCCCTCCCCTTAAAGAGTTAGATGCACTATTGTAAAGTGGTTGTTCCACTGGATATCATAAGGTGAATGCCCCAATTTGTACGTCGTCTGGATAAGAGCGTACTGCTAAATGACTTAAATGTAAATGTAAATGTAGAGACTTGAACCTCTCCATCATTCTCCCATGGTGTCCTAACTAGAGACTTTGAGCCTCCCTCAGCAACATTTCTGCTGAAATTGCCTCCAAATTTACATTAACCCAGGAGCACAAATTATTATTTTTCTTTTGACTGACTGACTGTGGTCCTTCAAATCCCCAGAAATACCAGTTTTGCAGGGTCGCAGCCAGACCTTATGGCATAACAACCATTCCTGGGACCCGACTCCAAAACAAGCCCAGCGTGGACAGTAACACAAGAGAAATTTGTAAGTCGCTCTGGATAAGAGGCGTCTGCTAAATGACTTAAATGTAAATGTAATGTAAATGCTCTAACTAAATTCTCTTTCCGCATGGCAGTCTGCACCGGTCTGACTGTTGAATACCCATATTGTCACGATCGCCGTCGTCGTGGAAATGACCGGACCAAGGTGCAGCGTTGTGAGCGTACATTTTTTTTTATTAACAATGTCAGGCCAAACAAACAGAACAACAGAAACGAACGTGAAGCTTACTAGGGCTATACAGGCCACTAACAAAGACAACTACCCTCAAAATACAAAAGGAAAAAAGGCTGCCTAAGTATGATTCCCAATCAGAGACAACGATAGARAGCTGTCCCTGATTGAGAACCATACCCGGCCAAAACATAGAAACACAGAACATAGAGTTTCCCATCCGAGTCACACCCTGACCAACCAAACATAGAAAATAAAAAGATCTCTACGGTCAGGGCATGACACATATACTGAGCATTCTGTTTGTAGCGAGAATTAAATATAATAGCTTAAATTGAAAAGAACAAATGAATGCATCAATTGTTGTTTTGTACTGTATATCAGCTCATAATCCCGATGCCATGGTATTGGGGCATAGGAAATCTGTTCCCAACTATCTTGAATTTTATGCGGCATAGTTGTCAACCCTCTTGACCGTGAAACTGATACATTTCACAATTTATAATACTATTTTTAAGCCATTTATGATTTTTTTATTAGTGGCAGACAAATTATACTGAACAAAAATATAAACGCAACATGTAAAGTGTTGGTCCCATGTTTCATGAGTAGAAGTTAAAGATCCCAGAAAATGGCCATACACACAAAAAGCTAATTTCTCTCAAATGTTGTGCACAAATTTGATTACATCCCTGCTAGTGAGCATTTCTCCACAACACAAAGCCARAGATGTCTCAAGTTGAGGGAGAATGCAATTGGCATGCTGACTYTAGGAATGTCCATCAGAGCTTTTGCCAGAGAATTGAATGTTAAACGAATTCTGATTGGCTGGGCCTGGCTCCCCAGTGGGTGGGCCTGGCACCCAAGTGGATGGGCCTATGCCTTTCCAGGCCCACCCATGGCTGCACCCCTGCCCAGTCATGTAAAATCCATAAATTAGGGCCTAATTCGTTTATTTAAATTGACTTATGTCCTTATATGAACTGTAAGTCAGTAAAATAGTTGAAATTGTTGCATGTTGCATTTATATTTTTGTTCAGTATAAATCATTCCTTTCTCTTTTAAGTAATTTCCTCTTCCATTTTTTGTGGCAGAGCTGCGATGAGTTGGTTATAATTTTGTATTGAGCATACATCTCCATACACCTGGATTCATTTGTTGTATGACATAATTCTACTGTCGTTGTTTACAATTTCATTCATAAACAGGGTACCATTCTTAAACATTGTCTCCAAGAAAATTGGTTCATCCTCAATCAGTACTTTGGAGTTTAGCCATATTATTTTCTGTAATATAGATTCTGCCTCTTCTGGAGGATAAAATTAGAATTGTAGCCAACTCTGTATAGCTTCATTTAAAAATAAAGATACTTTAAACAGTGTTCCATTGTAAATTGAGTTTTAATCTGTTAACAGCACAGAGCCCCCTTTAAACATTGGATGTGGTCTCTTAGTAGCCTACTGGAAAACCAGTTTGGATTTAGATATTGTTTCCGTAATATAGCTTTAAGAGAGAGGTTTAATGGCTTGATATTTAATCAGTTTAGCCATCCAA
>NW_019945692.1:58356-71266 GCF_002910315.2 Salvelinus sp. IW2-2015 | reverse complement strand
ATTTTTATAATTAACAATTCAATTGCCATAGCACACAGGTATGGTGAAAGAGGGCAACCCTGTTTTACACCTCTTAACAATTCAACATTCTCAGAGAAATAACCATTATTTATACATGGCTTTTAAACATTTTACAAGAGATTCTCTAAAATGGAAATAATCCAGGCACTTATAAATAAATTCAAGCCGTACTTTCATTGAAGGCTTTCTCAAAATCTGCTATAAAGATTATGCCTGGTTTCCTTGCATGCTGATAGTTTTCAATTATTTCTAATGACTGTCTGTTATCTCCAATATATCCTCAAACCATACTTTTTTCACTTTTGGCACCATAGAAAATAATACCAGAAAGTAGTCAATCCGACTAGCTTGATATTTCATAATTACTGAAGACCAAGCGGCCATTAAGGCCTTTGGAATGTGCCATCAGCCACTTCTCTCTCCAATGCACTGACCCCGGGGCCACAGTAAATTGCACTCACAACACACTGTTTAATGGCCTGTTACTACACTGCCAAAAACAGCTCAGCAACACACACATGCACAAACACGCAAACTCACACATACACTCGCTCACTCGCACACACACACACATACCACACACACAAAACCCATCCGTACATTATTTTTATTCCTGTGTCGCGTTGGAATAAGACCTCAGGCAGTAAAAGTCCAGTCTTTACATGAGTGGAGCAGGCTGGGAAAAACACAGCCTTAAGAAATGTACTCTGCCCAAGGGCAGACTTCCAGGGAGTTGTGAAAGGAAAAAACAACCCATCCCTTCTTTGCTCTTTCTACGAGTCTCCATCTCTTTCTCAGCAAGGCAGGAAAACCTTGCTAGTTAAACAGAAAAAGGACAGAAACAGCCTATTCTCCCCATAAACTTCTGATAGATTAGGCACACATGCGGCACTATACTACATACACACACACACACTACACCATACACACACACACACTACACCATACACACACACACACACTATGCGACACTACACCATACACACACACTATGCGACACTACACCATATACGCACACACAGGGTGGAGCTGACCTTTGTGTATTCAGTACTTAAGATGGAAAGACTAGCGAGGCACTAATGAATAAATAACATCCAACCTTAATAACACCCTCCATCAATCACAATGTCTGCTTGTCTGTCTCTCTGTCCGTTTGCCTGTTTGTCAGATTACAATTCTAGCATCTCTGTTGATGTAAAGGGTTTGAAAGCTTTCTCTCTCTGAAATCACTTTATATGCAGTGAAATGTGCCAGCTTCTGTCAGTGTGTGTAGTTAAATATGAATGAGTGGGGATGGTGGCCGGGCAGAGAGAGGAGAGGAAGAGGGGCACAGTTTTTATATGACAGATGCCAAATAGACACACACTGACCATCGAGTGGTGCTGGCTACAGCGTGTGTGTGTGTGTGTGTGTGTGTGTGTGTGTGTGTGTGTGTGTGTGTGGTGTGTGTGTGTGTGTGTGGTGTGTGTGTGTGGTGTGGTGTGTGTGTGTGTGTGTGTGTGGTGTGTGTGTGTTGTATGTGGGACGTGTTTTAACTTATTCTTGTGGGGAGCAGAAGTCCCTACAAGATAGTAAACAAAGTAACAATTGACGCAACTGGGGACATTTTGTTAGTCCCAACAGTCAAATGCTATTTTCTACGGGGGTTTAGGGTTAAGGTTAGAATTAGTGTTAGGGTTAGAATGTAGAGTTAAATTTAAGGTTAGGAGTTAGGGTTAGTTCGTAGGGTTTAGGGTTAGGAGCTAGGGTTAGGTTTAGGGTTAGGATAAAGTTTAGGTTTTTGGGTTAGGGTTAGGGTTAGGGTAAGAGTACGGTTAGGATAGGGTTAGGTTTAGGGTTAGGGTTAGGGAAAAATAGGATTTTGAATGGGGCGTGAATTGTAGTCCCCACTAAAGGTTTAGCTGTACAAAAGTTGATGTGTGTGTGTGTGTGTGTTTGTGTGTGTGTGCTGTGTTGTGTGTGTGTTGTGTGTGGTGGTGGTGTGTGTGTGTGTGTGTGTGTGTGTGTGTGTGGTCATCATCACCAGTGATAACAACAACATACGGAGTTGTCTTCCATAATGTAAATGCTAGTATGCGGATGTTAAATCTAGGCCACTTTCCTTCAAACTGCAAAACAACTATCCTGTAATGAAAATATGGGGCATGTGTACTAGGGAGGGTGAAGTGAAAAGTGTATTTTCTGTCTCTCAGCATCTCCTCTCCCTGCTCTGTAGTCTGTTCCAGCCAGGGTTATCCCGTCCCGGTTGACTCACGGACAAGCCGCCACTCTCCAGCCACGCTAATTAACGTATGGATGGCTGGCGAGAGCCCCCAAACGCTCCTTTCCACTCCAGTGGCCGTTGCCGACCAAGGATTTCCACTGTCAGATAGAATATGTGGAATATGCCAGTGCCAACCCCCTGCCTTCCCCTTGACTCTCCATCACAAAACCTGCATCCTTTCCCCTATGCCTCCCCTCTATAAGGGATATATAGTTGAATACCAGCTAGACCCCTGACTACATATCTTTCTTTACATTTTCACACATTAYTTGAAGGGGTGGTTTGTCGTATACTAAGATAAATAGCTCAATTTAGTTTTGCATAGCCTATCCCCTAAATGGGGCATGGTATGGGGATCAGCTATCAGTGTTGTTTGTTCTATAAGTATAACTCGTCACTGTATCTCACCCACAATATTACAGTTAAGAATGAACACAAACACCAGGGACAAAACACCTATACCGTGGCAACATAGAGTGGGAATGACCATATAAAAGCAAAGCGTTTAGGGGCCACGTCCACCACAAACATCTGGCTGCACATTTGCTCCCGACAAAACCTCTGGGGTAAAGGAACCGAATGACTAGAACCTACTTCGTAAATTTGTTCAACAGCTGTCGTGTTCATGGACGAGCACTTGACAGAGAGGTCGCACGCAATAGTTATGTTTTTTGTGAAAAGAGCTGCTGTTGCCTTCAATGAAACACCTGCACAGCAGTACAAATCTTTGACTAACCGGTTTATATCTGTCTGTCAAAACAAAAGATACATACACTGAGTGTATAAATAACAAATTCAGTTAGACATGTGTTGGCTAGATACCAAAAAAATCTAAAGCAATAAAGAAATGACCACAATTTACAAACTGCCTGTCTAACTATGGAATTATCTGAAATTATTCCTAAAGTAGATTCCTAAACATGTCCTGTTGCAATTAACTACAACGTCTCACATGATGTAATGGATACGGTGCACATAATTTCCAAATCAAGTCGCCCCAACACTTGGGACTGCGCTGCACGATGGAACGGGTTCCGAACTCGACTCAGTCACAGATAAACTATAGCCCAAATACTTTGTTAGCTACGGTTAGTTGGGATAATTCTCATAGAGACAACTGGCTGTTGCTACTCTCGCTAACAACATAGATGATACATATTCCCGATATTGTACACTATAACCGCCACGAAGAAGTGATAGTATGCTACCGAATATCAAACGTGACAAATGTTGGCTAGCTCTGCAGACGCAGTCAGATACGTTACAGCAAGTCGCTGTCATTCCGCCGACGATGTGACCAGGAAGGCATATTTACCATTTCGCCGCAGATGTTATATCTCTCTACTTCTGAAAAACTTTTATCCACAGCGGTATCGGCACTGGGCATAGTCCCGTAATTTGGTCCGTGAATGTGGACTTGACGTTCCCCTACAAAAGCAGAGTTACAAACTCTCCATCGTGCTCACGTTGTCCCCGTCCGAGAGCTGTCACTCACTACTGTCACTCACTACGGTTGTTGGGTGATCAGTGTCTTCCGCGGTAATCTGCTTCTGAAGCACAGGACAGAGTGCGAAACCAATAGACTCCTCCCATTACTCCAGAGGGGAGGGGGGGTAAATTACTTGATATATTTAACCGAAACAATTATGACTTGCCCATGTAATTAACCCGTTATTACTATGAATTAACCTCACAATCATTTATCTAAAATACATTTTTTAAACTGTAGCCATAGTTGATTTAGGTGAGAGTGTGTTGCCTATGTTGAAATGAACAACCATCCACGATTAGAAATATGAATATATAGTAAGTAGCCTAGAAATGGAGAGAAGGCATCAAATGTCAGTCTTCCCATACACATGTTGCTGCCCATGGGACGACTTAACATTTTACTAATGGCAAGTCGAATGAATACAGCACTAGATACGATGAAGTTCAGGGTCATTTTCCACCGAGTGCGAAATGTCCATTTAGCACAATCCAGGACAGTGGCCGCGCCTCATGACCTCCCTGATAACTGATATCATCAGCGTGCCGCACCTGTCTTTGACTGGCACATCTGTGTCCTAGAATATTGGTTCCGAAGTAATATCCTATTGGTGAGCCAACTTGTAAATGCAGAGGGTTTTTGCTTAGTTATAAGGAATTCTTATCACTTTGCACGATCCCTGTAACACCTAAAGATTTTGCAATTGTTTTAGATGCCATTCCCTCAGGTGTTTCTTTATAATTCAGGAACGCGTCAAGACCTGACCCTCAGAGCCTACCTTCCATTGACCCTGTTGACCTGTTGACCTGAGATTTGTGTATCTTTTGGTCCATTCAACAACAGAGCGATACGAACCTTGTTTCAGCAGGATGTTGTATTATGTCATGCCTTATTGGAACGGTTTTATTGATAATATCTGTGGGGGAAAAGGTTGGATGTTGCCACACACATATCTACTTGTTAACAAAATTAAGGACAATTATCCCTAAATATTATCCTGCTAACCACTATATGAAGAAGTATAAGAAAAACATAAACTCAAATTTTACCTTTTGTAATGACCACCCAGAAACAGTGTTACATCTTTTTTGGCATTGTATTCATGTAAGGAATCTGTGGCAAGACATCAGTAGATTTATAATTGAACACATTTCTGAAGATTTTACACTATTGTGGAGAGATGTACTGCTTGGATTCTTTACCTACGATAGAAATAAGTTGAAAAATTTTATGTAATTCATTTCACCATTCTTTTGGCCAAATTTTATAGTCACAAATGTACATTTACAAACGAAACACCAAATTTTCATATCTTAAAAAAAAAAATTGAACTGTATTTTAAGACAAAATTTTAAATTACTTTTATAACCAGAGCTTGTTAAGATTATACAGGTAGTATGTCCTTAAGGGGACATTACGCTTCCCTTAGGGCCCAAATGTCCTTTGTATATTATTTATATATACTTGGTGTTCCGCCATGTAAAAAAAAATGGAAAATAACAAGGACTGCACATCGTTTCCACAGAAGCCTCACAGCGCGCCCCATGGCAGGTGGCTTCACTGCATGCATGTGTTGCTACGAGATCGGGCTTGTAAGACAAGCTGAAAAAAATAGAGTCAGGTAGGCCGTTGGCCTAAGCATGTCACCCTTTGGAAGAGGGTATTGGATACCCCACCATGTTGTCCCAAGGATAAAGGGCCCCAAAAATAATTCAATAAGAAAAATCTTTATTGTTTGTGGTCATTCCATTTTTAAAGGACACAGGTGGCAGCCCTACTGTACTGCTGGCTAGCAGATGAGTCTCAGTAGCTGTGTTCACGTGAACCCAGCCCCAGGAGGTTATTGTTTATTTACTGTCCATAAACAGAACAACAGGAATTCATCCTCAGCTTATTCATATGGCAGTCTCCCACCTGTTCAGACCCCCCAAACGCCTCACAAGGTAAACAAAGCTATAACATACTGATCAGTAAGCAAACACACACATACAGTTGACAGTCGGAAGTTTTCATACACCTTAGCCAAATGACATTTAAACTCAGTTTTTCACAATTCCTGACATTTAATCCTAGTAAAAAAAAAGTTCCCCTTTCTTAGTCAGTTAGGGAACACCTTTATTTAAAGAATGTGAATTCAGAATAATAGTAGGAGAAAATGATTTGTTTCAGGCTTTTATTCTTTCATCAATTCCCAGTGAGTCAGAAGTTTACCATACACTCAATTAGTACTTGTAGCATTGCCTTTAAATTGTAAACTTGGGTCAAAACGTTTCGGGTAGCCTTCCACAAGCTTCCACAATAAGTTGGTTTGAATTCTGGGGAAGCCCATTCCTTCTGACAGAGGCTGATGTAACGAGTCAGGTTGTGTGCCTCCTTGCTTGCACCAGCGCTTTTCAGCACTGCCCACACATTTTCTATAGGGATTGAGGTCAGGGTTTGTGATGGCCAACTCCAATAGCATTGACTTTTTGTTGTCCTTAAGCCCATTTTGCCACCAACTTTGGAAGTATGCGTGGGGTCATTGTCCATTTTGGAAGACCCATTGCGACCAAGCTTTAACTTCCGACTGATTGTCTTGAGATGTGCTTTCAATATATCCACATAATTTCCCTCCTCGTGATGCCATCTATTTTGTAAGTGCACCCAGTCCCTCCTGCAGCAAAGCACCCCCACAAATGATGCTGCCACCCCATGCTTCACGGTTGGGATGGTGTTCTTCGGCTTGCAAGCCTCCTCTTTTTTCTCCAAACATAATGGATGGTCATTATGGCCAAACAGTTCTATTTTTGTTTCATCAGACAGAGGACATTTCTCAAAAAATTACATCTTTTTGTCCCCATTGTGGCAGTTGCAAACCTAGGTCTGGTTTTTTTATGCCGGTTTGGACAAGTGGTTTCTTGCTGGAGCGGGCCTTTCAGGTTATGTCGATATAGGACTGTTTATGTGTTATAGATACTTTTTGTACCTGTTTCCCCAGCAACTTCACAAGGTCCTTTGCTTGTGTTCTGGATTGATTTGCACTTTGTCGTACACAAAGTACGTTCAATCTCTAGGAGCCAGAACATGTCTTCCTTCTGAGGCGTGGAATGACGGCTGCTTGTCCCATTGTGTTTTAGACTTGCGTACTATTGTTTGTACAGATGAACGTGATTACCTTCAGGGAGTTTGGAAATTGCTCCCAAGGATGAACCAGACTTGTGGAGGTCTACATTTTTTTCCTGAGGTCTTGGCTGATTTCTTTTGATTTTTCCCATGATGTCAAGCAAGAAAAGAGAGCACTGAGTTAAAGGTAGGCTTGAAATACATTCCACAGGTACACCTTCCAAATTGACTCAAAATGATGTCATAATTAGCCTATCAGAACTTCTAAAGCCATGACATCATTTTTCTGGGATTTTCCAAGCTGTTTAAAGGCACAGTCAACTTAGTGTATGTAAACTTCTGACCCACTGGAATTTGTGATTTACAGTGAAATTATAAGTGAAAAATTATTCGTCTTGTTAACAATTGTGGAAAAAAAATTTACTTTTCATGCACCCAAAGTATATGTCCTAACCGACTTCCAAAACTATTGTTGTTAACAAGGAAATTTGTGGAGTGGTGAAAAACAAGTTTTAATTGACCTCCAACCTAAGTGTATGTAAACTTTCTGACTCAACGTATGTACATTTAGGCATATAGGCCTACATATTGGAAGTGGAAATGGCAGTGAACCCAAAAACCCAAAGAAGGCATATGGATGGGAAACTCATTCATATGGATTTGAGGTAGAGAGTCAAAGATTGGGGCCGATTTCGACTAACTGCACACACTGTTTAAAGGTGGATTGTACCGGTTGAGGAAATAACACCATGCAGACACCACAAGGCCTCACGCACACACCCACCACACAACACCACACCACACCACACACACAACCACAACAACACACACCCACACACAACCACACCCCCACAAACCAACCAACACCAACACCAACCCACAACACAATCACCACAAACCACAACCACCCACACCACACACCCACCCACACACACACACACACATCAATGTATTAATTGATTTGAGGCAGACAGATATTGATGATCGGATTGTACTTTCATACACTGAATGAATGTGTGAAAGTACTGCTTAAAGGTGTGAGTAACACACACACCCTGCATTGATACCCTAGACTCCCAACGTGCCTGTGGAGTCAGATGTGTCTATGTAAGACTGGGTTGGCAGAATGAGAGCAGCTCCTCTGGTGGCCAATAGAAAGAGAGAGAGAGAAAGAATACTGAATGAGTCACACAGCCGTTAATCGCCATAACGACCAGGCCGGTGACAGGTAGACTTTCCGAGACTGAATGAATCAGCTTGGAGGGAGAGAACATCACCTGGCACAGAGGGCACAGAGAATGGTGGCATGAGTGTCAAGATGGGATCAGATGGAATCTGGCTCTGGAGTAATTCATTCATTAGATACGGAGTCAATTGGAGAAGGGAGAATATGTTGATACGTTTGGTGGGGGTGAATCATTAATAAGTTATTTACATGTTGCGTATCAGAAATACTGCAGTCAGAGACAGTACAATTCCATCAGGAGAGTAGTCATCATGTCTTCTTTACCTTCTCACTCACAACACAGCCTGAAAACAGCCCCTAGCCTGGCCCCACTTAGCCCCTTCACTGTTGGCAGATCTGAAGAAAACAGGTAAACAACAAGTCCTCAAATGGGTTTATGGGAGCTTCAACCATATTGCTTCCATCTATTTCCGTACTAGAAACACAAAATAGACTTCTTGAGGCGGCAGGTATCCTAGCGACTAGTTAGAATCCCAGAGCCGACAAGGTGAAATATCTGTCGATGTGTCCGTGAGCAAGGCACTTAACCCTAATTGCTCCAAGGTTGCCTTTGATACCGGCAGAACCTGGCCATGACCCCACTCTCCGAGGGTGTCCAAGGGGGAGTTGGGATATGCAAAAAACACATTTCCAATTCACACACTCGTATAATACACACTTGTAAATGAAATAGAACAAATATAAGCARCCACCAAATTATTATTAGTAGTATTATAAATAAGGTCAGAGAGATAGAGAGTGTTTTGGGATTGGGGACAGATCTCACTGCTTTGATCAGACCATTTAACTAATCCACTTCTAGTCCATTATCAACTATGTAGGCCTGTTGATTAGTTAAAATGTGTTTGATTTATAATGAGGAATGGAATGTTAATTTGGTCTAAATTGGTGTTTGGCTGCATTGATTTGGCTTGGAGCACCATGTGTGCCGAGAGAGAATAGCTTTAGAACAAACACGGATGCACGCATGCATGCTGCACACGCACGCACGCACGCACACACACACACACGCACACACACACACACGCAAACACACACAGTCTGCTCATACAACTCACATTGATCAGAGCACTAATCAGAAGTTCTCCAGCCATGGAACTCTAACACAGCTTTTACACTGGTCTCAACTGCAAAACCAAGTCAATGTTTAATTCCTTGCACRGCTCTCTCTCTCCCTCTCCCTTTCTGCTGCTTTCTTAATCACACAGAAGTCTCATCCCTCTGAGAGCTGAACTACCTGCAGTGTGTTCGCTCTTTATAAATACACACACTCTCCTTTGCCGCAATATCTTATCTAAATGGCACTAGTGGTCTCGCTTGATAGTCCATTTCTTTTGAGTTGATAATCCAATTACTCTGAAAGATAAGATTGTCCAGTTTATTAATATTGACTTTGCATAGAGAGACAGTTGGCTATAGTTCATCTGGTGCGTGCGCGTGCTGTTTATCGCAAGACTGCCATTGTTCCATTTCCCCCTGACGTTGTGGTCGTTCTACACATCCTGTCCACTTCCTGTCTGACCTCTACCTTCCCACATGGTTCCGGAACAGAATATTGAGGTGGAGTTATGGAATGTTGATGTAGAGATCTGGAATGTTTTAATGGGATCCTAATGAAGCCTCTACAAGAGTCATACTGGCTCATAACTGACCTCAAAGCTGCCCTCTGTGTTTGTGCGTGGGTGATCGTGTGATAATCTTAKGAAGAACAAGGAAATCGAAACGAACAGACGATTCCCCCTGGTAAGGCATTGGAACAGACTGCTCTGAGGAACTCTGTCCCTTCTCCTTCCTGTGTGACTCAGAGAGATGCCAGGGCCAGATTAGGTCACACACACTGTCTGGGTCTCTGTTACTACGCACGCCGCAACGCACGGCACGCGCGCACGCACGCCGCACGGCACGCACGCACGCAGCCACTGTTTCTGAATGAATCTATATCTCTGTTTCAGTCCTGTGTGTAGCCAGTGTGTGTATGGAGCATGTGTGATAGACACTGTGTGACAGTCTGGTGTGACATCTTTCCCTAATCTGCGACGCACAACGCGGTACTCTGAAAGATTCAGTATACTGAGGCAGAGTGAACACACGTAGCAACACGCGAACGCTCACGCACGTATACGCAACAACAATTACCACACACATAAACACCACACACCAAATGATACACTTGGACGAAAAATTGATATTCACTCACACACACACACACAGCTCGCCACACACACACACACACACACACACACACACACAACACACACACCAGCCCACTGTTTCATATGGATGGGTTGCTCTGCAAACCAATCAGTCTCTCGCCGGCCTCATACCTCAGCCATGTGTAATAAAGAGAGGCTACTCCTGACGACTCGCCAGACATTTATTAAACGCAACGTCAAGAGGGCAGGCGAGTAGCTGGAAAACGAATCAACACTGGGTGTTTTGCGCTTAAAATTAACAACCAACAAGTCATAACAGAAACTAACTGTACTTAAAACTGGAATGCTAGGCTATTTTTGTGGGGGACCAAGCAGGGAGAGGGCTGTAGAGAAGGAAAGGCAGGGAGTGGAACTAAGACTAGTCTATTGACCTCTCTCTGGTCCTTCTTTCCCTTCTCTTGTCCTCTCTCTCTTCCTCGTCTCTCTCCCCCCTCCCTTTCCTTGGACCTCCCCTCTCCCAAACAGCTCTCCTTTTCAGCCCAGGACATCACGATAGTTGCTATTGAGAAAAAGACTTTCCCCTTTCCCATCCCAAAAAAACCCCTCCTTGCCCCCCGGTTCCCCCTCCTACCCCACCCCACCTCTACCAGTCACTCCCCCAGGCCCTGTATTATGATGCCCATTTTCTGCCAGCTGTGCTGGGGACAAAAGAGACGTGGGAGGTGGGAGGGATTAGTGGCTTGGGTGGGATGGGTCTCTTGAATCCACATTTCACTCGGGTCTGAATAGAACAGAATGGGAGGAGTAAGAGGAGGGGAGGAGGAGGACGGGGGGGGCAAGGAGGCGGTGTTTTGTTGGGGGAAAGGGGAAAGTCTTTCTCAAATAGGCGTGATGTCTGGCTGAAAAGGAGAGCTGTTTGGGGGAGGGGGTCCAAGGGGAAAGAGGGAGAGAGAGAGAGAGAGAGGACAAGATATAAAGAAGGGGAAAGAGGACAGCGAGGAGGTTAGTTTGGCTTGTCTATTCCACATCCCTGCCTTTCTCCTCTCTACAGCCTGCTCCCTGCTGGTCCCCACAAAATAGGCCTGCCATTCCAGGTTTATGTACAGTTCTGTTATGATTGTGTAATTTAAGGCAACGCAAGTGTTGATTCGTTTCCAGCCTGCCTCTGAGTGCGTTTCATAATGGTCTGGCAGTCAGAAAGTAGCACCTCTGTTATTACACATGGCTGAGGTATGAGGCCGCGAGACTGAATGGGTTTTTGTCCAGAGCAACCCATCCATAGAAACAGGGCTGTGTGTGTGTGTGTGTGTCGTAGGTGTGTGTTGTGTGTGTGTGTGTGGGTTTTTTGTGTGTGTGTGTGTTTGTCGTGTGTGTGTGTGTGTGTTCATTCGTGTGTGTGTTGGTGTGCGTAGTGGTGAGCGTGCTGCGTGTGCGTGTGTTCACTTGCCTCAGTATACTGAACTCTTTTCAGAGTAACCCGCGTTGCTGGCGTCGAGATTGGGAAGAATGTCACACAGACTGTCACATCAGAATGTTCTAATCACACATGCTCCAAAAACAACAACAAACCTTGGGTTAAACAACACAAGGGGGAAAAAAAAACTGAAACAGAGAATATAGATTCATTAGAAACAGGTGGCTGCGTGCGTGCGTGCGTGCGTGCGTGCGTGCGTGCGTGCGTGCGTGCGTTTCGTGCGTAACAGAGAACCGCAGACAGTGTGGGTGTGGACCTAATCTGCCCCGGCATTCTGATGAGTCACAAACAGGAAGGAGAAGGTCCAGAGTTCCTCAGAGCAGGTCTGTTCCAAATGCTTACCAGGGGGGAATCCGTCTGTTCGTTTCGATTTCCTTGTTCTTCATTAAAGATTATATCAACGATCACGCCACGCTAACAAACACAGAGGGGCCAAGCTTTGGAGGTCAGTTATGAGCGCAGTATGACCTTAGTAGAGGCTTCACTTAGGGATCCCCATTAAAACATCCAGCCAGATCTCTACATCAACATTCCATCACTCCACCTCAATATTCTTGTTCCGGAACCATGTGGGAAGGTAGAGGTCAGACAGGAAGTGGACAGGCTGTGTAGAACGACCACAAAACGTCAGGGGGAAAAATGGAAAATGGCAGTCTTGCGATAATCAGAGCACGCGCACGCACTCAGATGAACTATAGCCAACTGTCTCTCTATGCACAGTCCCAATATTAATAAACTGGACAAATCTTATTTGTCAGAGTAATTGGATTATCAACTCAAAAGAAAAATGGCTAATAATCAAGCGAGACCACTAGTGCACCATTTAGATAAGATCTTGCGGGCGGAGATGTGTGTGGTATTTATAAAGAGGAAACACACTTCGGCAGGGTAGCTTCAGCTCTCAGAGGGATGAGACTCTTGTGAATTAAATTAGAAAGCAGCAGGAAAGGGAGAGGGAGAGAAGAGGCAGTATGCAAGGAATTAAACATTGACTTGGTTTTGCAGTTGAGACCCAGTGTAAAAGCTCTGTGTTAGAGTCCATGGCTGGAGAACTTCTATTATGCTCTGATAATGTGAGTTGTATGAGCAGACTGTGTGTGTTGCGTGTGTGTGTGTGTGCGTGTGGTGTGTGTGTGCGTGCGTGCGGTGCTGTGCAGCATGC
>NW_019945692.1:53582-56868 GCF_002910315.2 Salvelinus sp. IW2-2015 | reverse complement strand
GATATTAAACTATATAGATATTAAACTATATAGATATTAAACTATATAGATATTAAACTGTATAGATCTTAAACCATATAGATATTAAACTATATAGATATTGAACCATATTGATATTAAACTATATAGATATTATACCATATTGATATTAAACTATATAGATATTAAACTATATTGATATTAAACTGTATAGATATTAAACCATATAGATATTATTAAACTCACAGAGTAGAAGACAGGTGCGTTCCATCTCAACGTGTCGATCACTAACTCTCTAAACTCTAGTGACTTCTAGACTGTCCATCCCCCAACCCCACCTCTTGTCTCCTCTCCTTTCTACCCATCTATACTTCCTCTCTGCTGAGAAAGACTGAGAGGTGTGAAATATGTGTGTGACAGAAGGAGGGGGCCTAGAGAGAAGAGATACACAGAGAGAAGAGAGATCGAGAGAAACAGGGAGAGAAAGAGAGAAAGAGAGACAGGAAGACAGAAATAGATAGCTAGAGACATGGAGAGAGAGACATAGAAAGACAGAGAGGAGACAGGGAGAGAGAGAGATAGGGAGAGAGAGAGACAGGGATAGAGAGAGAGTCCAACATTTCCTCAGTGAAAACAATGTCCTGAGCAGATGTCAAATTGGCTTCTTACCAATAATCTGTTTTTCAGTCTCTCGGTCCCAGCTTTGATGCACCTGTACTGACCTCACCTTCTGGATGATAGCGAGGTGAACAGGCAGTGGCTCGGGTGGTTGATGTCCTTGATGATCTTTTTGGCCTTTCTGTGACATTGGGTGCTGTAGGTGTCCTGGAGGGAAGGTAGTTTTCCCCAGTGATGCGTTGGGCAGACCGCACCACCCTCTGGAGAGCCTTGCAGTTGCGGGCGGTGCAGTTGGTCAGTTCTGTAGGTAGTACAATAACAAGATCTCACAAACTAAGGTGGAAAAAAGGCTGCCTAAGTATGATCCCCAATCAGAGACAACGATAGACAGCTGCCTCTGATTGGGAACCATACCCGGCCAACAAAGAAATAGAAAACATAGATTTTACACCCTAGTCACACCATGACCTAACCAAATAGAGAATTACCAGGATCTCTAAGGTCAGGGCGTGACACTATACTGACGCTTTGCTTGTTTGTTTGCCTTATGGAGGGAATAACTACACTGTTTGATGTACTGAGAATCCTGCTGGCTTTACCGACTCCGACAGAGCATCCCGAGAGAGCCAATTTTCCGTGAAACAAAGTATGTTGCCCTGATGTCTCTCTGGAAAGAAATCCTTGCTCTAAGATCATCAACTTTGTTGTCCAAAGACTATTAGCGAGTAATATTCTTGGAAGCAGTTGGTGGTGTGCGCACCTCCTGAGTCGAACCAGTAGGCCGCCTTGAGTGTCTCTCCTCCGCCGGTGATGTTTTGGGTTGGTCTCTGGAATAAGTTAAATTGCTCTGGGGAGAGTAAACAAAGGATCTGCTCCAGGGAAGTCGTATTCCTGGTCGTAATGCTGGTAGTTCTGTTGAGTTACCACCATTCTAATATCCAACAGTTCTTCCCGGCTGTATGTAATGACACAAAACATTTCCTAATGTAAAAAATTGTAAAAAAATGAAATACTAAAAAGTGTCTAAGAGCGATGCTGCATTATCAAACCCATTGCCCTCTGGTTGTGAGGTCTGTGGTCCTGTCACGATCGTTGTATAGAGGAGAAGAGGAGGACCAAGGTGCAGCGTTATTTTAATTAAAATATGAAACACTTGACAAAACAACAAAAACGATAAGCGAACAGTCCTGTAAGGTGAACACACAAAACAGAAAAGAACCACCCACAAACACAGTTGGAAACAGGCTACCTAAGTATGATTCTCAATCAGAGACAACGAACACATAGAAATACAAAACAAGGACAACATAGAACACAAGACATAGAATACCCACCCACATCACGCCCTGACCAAACTAAAAATAGAAACATACAAAGCAATCTACGGTCAAACCGTTTGTCAAAAAGGACAAACACCCAATTGAGACTCATGAAAAAATATATACCCAATTCCCCAAACAATGCACGCAGAGCAGAATTAGGACTGTATCCACCAATTATCAAAATCCAGAAAAGAGCTGTTAATTTCTACAACCACCTAAAAGGAAGCAATGCCCATACATTACTTAATAACAAAGCCATCACCTACAGAGAGATGAACCTAGAGAATCAGCCAACTGGTTCTTGGGCTCTGTTCACAAACACAAACACAGAGCCCCAGGACAGAAACACATTTTGACCAAATTACAAGAAAGCAAAAAGAGAACTATTTGACACACTGGAAAGAATCAACCAAAAAACAAAGCACGGTGGCAGAATACCTGACCACTGTGATTGATTCTAAATTAAGAAAATCCTTGACTATGCACAGACTCAGTGACCCACCCTGATCTGTTTCACCTGTCCTGTGCTTGTCTCCACCCCCCTCCAGGTGTCACCCATTTTCCCCATTATCCCCTGTGCATTTATCCCTGTGTTTTCTGTTTGTCTGTTGCCAGTTCGTCTTGTCTCGTCAAGCATACCAGCGTGTTTTTTCCTGTTCTCCTGTTCTCTCCAGTCACTGTTTTCTAGTTCTTCCGGTTTTGACCGTTCTGCCTGCCCTGAGCCCGTTCTGTACCTTTCTGACTCTGGCCTGGATTACTGACCGCTGCCTGCCCTTGACCTGTCATTTGCCTGCCCCTTTTTTATCAATAAACATCTGTGATTCGAACTGTCTGCATCTGGGTCTTATCCTGATGTCTGATATTACGATCTGACTGACCCTGTCACGCTGTATAATGATAGGAGACAGGTGCAGGAATACGTAATAGGGGTTTTATTTCTCCACACAAAATAAAGTATGTCATGAAAACGACGGGGACGAAGTCCAAAACAAACACGTATATATTTAACACAGGAATGTAACCTAAATAAAAGAACGAGGTGTAAACCTCTAAATAAATATAAAATAAACACGGGACGAGACCCGTAATAACAAGTGCACAATAACACGTAGAACGAATGCCAAAACAACAAAGGTACTCACAAGATCAACGGACATGGGACAATAATCAACAAGGACAATGGGGAACAGAGGGCACATATTTAACACACTAATCAGGGGGAATAGGAACCAGGTGTGTGTAATGAGACAAGACAGTCTGGGGTTGGTGATAATGAATCCAGTTCAGTGACACCTAGAAGGCCGGTGACGTAGATCTCCCGAGCTGGTGAACGGAATGAGCAGTACTGGGGGGATCTGTGACAGTAC
>NW_019945692.1:48521-52862 GCF_002910315.2 Salvelinus sp. IW2-2015 | reverse complement strand
AGAATGGGCTTTAGGTGAGGCAGATGAACCTGTAGCCATATTACTTCAACAGTATTTAACATGAGATCCTCTCTAATCTTTACAGGAATGTGGTTCTGAATATAAACAGCAACACCTCCACCTTTGGTATTTCTGTCTTTTCTGTAAATGTTATAACCATATATTGCTACCACTGTATCATCAAAGGTATTATCTAAGTGAGTTTCAGAGATAGTCAGAATATGAATGTCCTCTGTTACTAGCAAGTTATTGACTTCATGGACCTTGTTTCTCAGGCTGCATATGTTAATATGGGCTATTTTTAGCACTTTTCTGGGTTGCTTGATTGTTTTAAATGCTTTACTGGGAAGCTTATCAGAAGTAGACTTACTCATGTTATTTACATTGGAGCTGATAGTGCAGGGTGAGCTGCATAAAGTGGTCTTCCAACTAGGGCACAACGCCTCAGTGTTAACAGTGGTCTTCCTACTAGGGCACACCGCCTCAGTGCTAACAGTGGTCTTCCTACTAGGACACACCACCTCAGTGCTAACAGTGGTCTTCCTACTAGGGCACACCGCCTCAGTGTTAACAGTGGTCTTCCTACTAGGGCACAACGCCTCAGTGCTAACAGTGGTCTTCCTACTAGGACACACCACCTCAGTGCTAATAGTGTAACTCTGGTTCATAGGCACATGAATACTGCATCCAAAGCTGTAGGATCAACAGAGGTATTCAGGGCAATTAGGGGGACATAAATTAAGTTACTTACATTGTGTCTGCCAATGCCCCTAGGATAATGTACATTTGATGCAGCATTATGACAACTTGTTGTCACAATGGTAGGGATTAACTGAGTTGGTCTTGGGTCATTGATAAGACATTGTTTCAATGCAGCCTTGAAATACGTGGACAGAGTCCAGGAGCCAAGATGATTTGTATGGACTCCGTCATTCTTGTAGAGTATCTTCTGTTTCCAGAAGGCAGACCTGGCTCTCGAGAGACGACAGGGTATGTGCCCAGCGTCCACAAAATAAGGTGGAAACTGCACATCCTTCTGCCAAATATATGAAGAGACACATACAGTGCCTTGCAAAAGTATTCATCCCCCTTGGTATTTTGCCTACTTTGTTGCATTACAACCTATCATTAACATAGGTTTTTATTTGGATTTCATGTAATGGACATAAACAAAATAGTCCAAAATGGTGAAGTGAAATGAAAAACATAACTTTATTAAAAACGGAAAAGTGGTGCATCCGTATGTATTCACCCCCTTTGCTATGAAGCCCCTATATAAGATCTAGTCCAACCAATTACCTTCAGAAGCCACATAATTAGTGAAATAAAGTCCACCTGTGGGAAATCGAAGTGTCACATGAACTGTCACATGATCTCAGTAGATCAAGGACCTCTCCAAACAGTTGTGGACAAGTACAGATGAGGATTATAAAAAAAATATCTGAAACGTTGAACATCCCAGGGAGCACCATTAAATTTGTTATTAAAAAATGGAAAGAATACGGCACCACAACAAACCTGCTAAGAGAGGATCCCCCCACCAAAACGGACCAGGCAACGAGGGCATTAATCAGAGAAGCAACAAAGAGACCAAAGATAACCCTGAAGGAACTGCAAAGCTCCACAGGGGAGATTGGAGTATCTGTCCATAGCACCACTTTAAGCCGTACACTCCACAGAGCTGGGCTTTACAGAAGAGTGGCCAGAAAAAAAGCCATTGCTTAAGTGTTCCCTTTATTTTTTTGAGCAGTGTATATGACAAATAGAAAACTCTTCAGACATAGATGGGAGGGGTTGAGGGTACTTGAAACAGGGGCTGTGAAACTCTCCTGCTCAAGGACACTTTGACACTCCCCCCATAGAGCACTGGGTGGCTGTGAAACTCTCCTGCTCAAGGACACTTTGACACTCCCCCNCTCTCCTGCTCAAGGACACTTTGACACTCCCCCCATAGAGCACTGGGTGGCTGTGAAACTCTCCTGCTCAAGGACACTTTGACACTCCCCCCATATAACACTGGGGCTCAAGGACTTTGACACCTCTCACTTCACACCTCAGTGCTAATTGAAGATGCAACCAGATCTGTTCTGTCCTAGCAAGCTTGGTAGCCTTAACTTAGTATTCAGTCCTTATAAAGTAAAATGTATCATTGTAATGTAGTATTCTTCTTGGAATTTAAAAGTAACTTCAGACTAAACATTACTCAATCAGTTCCAGGTTCAGGTTGGATGGTGTTTTCAGGTTTCTGTTGTGCTTCTTTTGCTGGTCATTGGTTTGTCAGAGCAAGTTTATCGAACTCTAAATCTATTTCTAAATCTATTTTACAGTAAAAACATTTTGAAAAATTCAGGAACTCATTGTTGAAACATATGTTTACATTGCCAAAGCAAGTGAAATAGACAAACAAAAGTGAAATAAACAATAAAAAATGTACAGTAAACATGACACTCACAGGAGTTAAAAAATAATAAAGACATTTCAAATGTCATTTTATATGCAAATGGTTAGTGAAAATAAATAAACATAGTAGATCTGTGGGGTTTGTTTGTGTTCATGAACAAAGCCCCAGGAACAGCTTGCTTAGGGGACTCTTCTCCAGGTTCATCTCTCTGAAGGTAATGGCTTTGTTAGGGAACGTTTGAGAATCGCTTCCTTTTAAGGTGGTTGTAGAATTTAACGGCTCTTTTCTGGATTTTGACAAATGTGCGTGAATCGGCCTAATTCTGCTCTCAATTTGATGTTTGTCCCATTTTGGGAATTCTTGGTTGGTGAGCGGACCCCAGACCTCGCACTCGCTCTCTGTCTGTCTCTCTCTGTGTGTGTCTCCCTGTCTGTCTGTCTCTCTTCTCCCTGTCTTTCTCTGTCTCTTTTTTGTAATTGTGTCTCTCTTTACCTCTATCTCTCCTTATCGCTGTCTCTCTCCCTGTCTCTCTCTCTCCATCTCTCTCTCTCACTGTTACTCTCAATCTCTCTTTCTCTGACTATCTGTGTATCTCTTCTCTCTAGGCCCACTCCATCTGTCACACACATCTTTCACACCTCTCAGTCCTTCTCAGCAGACAGGAAGTAGAGGTGGGTAGAGAGGAGAGGAGACACGAGGTGGGGTGGGGGGATGGACAGTCTAGAAGTCACGAGTTTAGAGAGAGTTTGTGATCGACACGTTGAGATGGAACGGACCTGTCTAATTCTCTGTGAGTTGAAAAATATCTATATGTTTTAATATCTATATAGTTTAATATCTGTATAGTTAAATATCAATATGTTAAAATCGGTTTGGTTTAATATCTATACAGTTTAATATATGTATGGTTTACTATCGGTAGGGTTTAAAATATATAGTTTAATATCTATATAGTTTAATATCTATATGGTTTAATATCTATATGGTTTAATATCTATATATATCTATATGGTTTAATATCTGTATGGTTTAAAATCTATATAGTTAAATCTATATGTTTAATATATATATATTTGTATATCTACATGGTTTATAATATCTATATAGTTTAATATCAATAAGTTTTAAATCTATATATTGTATATTCTACATGGTTTAATATCTATATAGTTTAATATCTATATAGTTTTAATATCAATATAGTTTAATATCTATATATTTGTATATCTATATGGTTTAATATCTATATGTTTAATATCTATACATTTTAATATCTATATGGTTTAATATCTATATAGTTTAATATCTATATGGTTAAAATCTGCATAGTTTAATATCTGTATGGTTTAAAATCTATATTTTTAATATCTATATAGTTTAATATCTATATTAGTTTAATATCTATACAATGTAATCTCTATATGGTTTAATATATATATATAGTTTAATATCTGTATGCTTTAATATCGCATAGTTTAATATCTGTATGTTTTAAAATTCTATATTTGTATTATCCATATAGTTTAATATCTATATAGTTTAATATCTATTTAGTTTAATATCATTATAGTTTAATATCTATATGGTTTAATATCTATATACTTAATATCTATATGTTTTAATATCTATATGGTTTAATATCTATATGGTTTAAAATCCATATAGTTTAATATCTGTATGGTTTTAAAATCTATATTTTTATTATCTATAAGTTAATATCTATATAGTTTAATATCTATATGGTTTTAATATTCTATATGGTTTAATATCTTATGGTTTAAAATCTTTATAGTTTAATATCTATATGGTTTAAATATATGTGTTTAATATTAATATTGGTTTATATCTATACATTTTAATATCTATATGGTTTTAATATCTATATAGTTTAATATCTATTATGTTTAAAATCTGCATAGTTTAATATCATCTCTCTCTTG
>NW_019945692.1:32446-45242 GCF_002910315.2 Salvelinus sp. IW2-2015 | reverse complement strand
GGTGTGTAAATGCTGAGCTGTAATCTATTGACAGCATTCCTCACATGGGTGATTCCTCTTGTCCAGATGTTTTGAGACTAGTGTGCAGTAGTGAAGTGTGGTTCGATATGCTCGTCTGTGGACCTAGTTGGAGTCGGTAAGCAGATTGGGAGGTGGGTCTAGGGTGTCCTTACGCTCCGATAGGAGTGCGAGGTCAGGTTGATATGGTCCTTGACTAGTCTCTCAAAGCACTTCATGATGACGGAAGTGAGTGCTAGCGGGCGGTAGTCGTTTTGCCTCAGCTTACCTTAAGCTTTGATTTATGGGTTCTTAACAAGGAACAATGGTGGCCCTCTTGAAGCATGTAGGGAGGAACAGCAGACTGGGTAAGGATTGATTGAGATATTGTCCGGTAAACACACCATTCCAGCTGGTCTGCGCATGCTCTGGGTGATGCGGCTGGAATGCCGTTCTGGGATCGCCTCCGCGCACGCCCGCTTGTTCTCTCGGAGGGTTAACACGTTCTAAATGTTTTACTTCACCTCGCTGCAAGATGAGAAGGAAGAGCTCCCGAGTTTTGTAGGGGCGTGTCAAGTGGCACTGTATTGTCCTCAGAAACGGGCAAAAAGGTGTTAGCTGCTGGGAGCAAGGGACTCCTGAGGTCCGACGGGGGCTGGTTTTTTTTTGTAATCCGTGATTGACTGTAGACCCTGCACATACCTCTTAGTGTCTGAGCTGTTGAATGCGACTACGATTGTCTCTGTAGGGGGATTTAGCCTGTTTTATTGCCTTGCGGAGGAGAATAGCTACACTGTTTGTTATTCGATTCATGCTTCCGGTCACTTGCCCTGGTTAAACAGCAGGTGGTTCGCGCTTTCAGTTTCACGCGAATGCTGCCGTCCAATCCACCGGTTTCTGGTTTTGAGAATCGTTTTTATCGTTGTGGGGTACGACTCGTCACTGCACTTCCTAATGAACTCGCTTCACGAATCAGCAATATTTCGGCATATTGTTGTTGGGCGATGGGACACATATTCCAATCGCGTGATCGAAGCATCTTAAGCGTGGATTTCAGATTGGTCGCGACCAGCGTTGAACGACGCTGGAGCCGGGGAGCTTGTTGTTTGGAGTTTTCTTTTGTAGGTGAATTTAACAAAAATGGGAGTCGTGGTTCAGTTTTCCGAGGAGGGGGAACAGAATGACCTTGAGCTTCCTGTCACTGTGTGTTATGATGATACACCACTTCGGTTATATCATAAGCATACCCCCCGCCCCTTTCTACCGGAAAGATGTTTGTTTCTGTCGGCGCGAATGCATGAAGAAACCAGCTGGCTCACCGGACTCCGTTAGCGTCCCTTGAGTTAGCCATGTTTCCGGAAGCAAGCAGCGTTGCAATCCCTGATAGTCTCTCGTGCGATGGCTACCCTGGCTCGGATTTCCATCAACCTTATTGTCAAAGACTGGACATTGGCGTAGTAGTCTGCTGGGAGTGGAGCGCGATCTGCCCGTCTCCGAAGGCTGACCACGAGACCGCCTCGTTTTCCCCTTTTTCGGCGTCGCACAGGGTCGCCGGCTGGATCAGATCCATTGTATTGGGTGAAGGCAAAACGCTGGATCGTTTCCGGAAAATCATATTCCTGGTAGAACGATGATGAGTTGACGTTAATCGTATATTCAGTAGTTCCTCCCGACTGTATGTACATGAAACCTAGATTACCTGGGGGTACCGATGTAAGAATAACACATAAAAAAAACAAAAAACCTGGCAATTTTCCAAGGAACGCGAGCGAGGCGGCCATCTCTTTTCGGCGCCGAAGTATGAATATCTATCTATCTATGTTGTTTAGTTTAATATCTAGATGGTTTATATCTATATGGTTTATATCTATATGGTTTAATATCATATAGTTTAATATCTACTATAAGTTTATATCTATATGGTTTAATATCTATATAGTTAATATATATATGTTTATATCTATATTAGTTTAATTTCTGTGGTTTAATATCTATATAGTTTAATATATTATAGTTTATTATATATTAATCTATATAGTTTTATATCTATATGGTTATTATCTGCAATGTTTAGTATCTGTGCAATATGAAGCATTGCTACCATACTCCATAATAATATTTGCTTTGAATAACTAAATAGAATAACACATTCATAAATAGCAACAAAAAAAATACATATATATAAGTAATACAGTATTAATACAATATTATAATATAATATTATATATAATATATATATTAATTAATATATAGTAATACAGTTTTGAAGTGTCTACATCTCTGTATCTGTAAAATTGATCATATGGAATAAGGTTTGGAGAATATATCTACGAGATAAAAGGAAAGCTAAGGAATATATTTTTTAATTCCACTCATTTTACCTTCAGACGAGTCCCTTGAACTTGTGGGGGTCGTGAGGTCTACCCTTTCCATAGTGGGGTCATATAGTTGTATCTGAGAGTCTCCCCTTTCCATAGTGGGGTCATATTAGTTTGTAGCTGAGAGACTCTCTTTCCATAGTGAGGTCTTATTAGTTTGTAGCTGAGTCTCCTCTTTCCATAGTGGGTCATATTAGTTTGTAGCTGAGAGTCCTCTTCCATAGTGGGGTCTATTAGTTTGTATCTGAGAGTCTCCCTTTCCATAGTGAGGTCATTATTAGTTTTTAGCTGAGTCTCCTCTTCTCATAGTGGAGTCATATTAGTTTGTATCTGAGATTCTCCCCTTTCCATAGTGAGGTCACTATTGTTGTAGCTGAGAGTCTCCCTTTCCATAGTGGGTCATTATTAGTTTGTAGCTGAGTCTCCCTTTCCATAGTGGGTCTATTAGTTTGTAGCTGAGTCTCCTCTTTCATAGTGGGGTCATATTAATTGTAAGCTGGTTCCCTTCTCAGTGGGTCTATTAGTTTGTATCTGAGGTTCCTCTTTCCATAGTGGGGTCATATTAGTTTGTATCTGAGAGTCTCCTCTTTCCTAGTGGGGTCATATTTAGTTTGTTATCTGAGAGTCCCTCTTTCCATAGTGGGTAATATTAGTTTGTAGCTGAGTCTCCCCTTTCCATAGTGGGGTCATATTAGTTTTGTAGCCCAAACAGTTCTGGCGGACAGACAGCTGACTGACTTCAGACGAATCCCTTGACACTTTGGGGTCGTAGAGCAAAAGCACTTTCCACTGCAGATGGGAATCCAACAGAGGTGGATATCTCTTAAACTGAAGGACTTTGTGGGGATGTTTTGTATTATGCTAATTAGATTGCACAGAAATGCATCAATAAACTATTAAGGAAATTAATATCTGTGGTACAGCCCTGTTTACATCATGTACCATAGGGTAGTTCTCTCTGTGTGTTTCAGTGTTTACACTATGTTAACTAGTGTAGTTTCTCTCTGTGTGTTTCAGTGTTTACATCAGTACCATAGTGATGTTCTTCTCTGTGTGTTTCAGTGTTTACACTATGTAACATAGTGATAGTTCTCTCTGTGTGTTTCAGTATTTACATCATGTACCATAGTGATAGTTCTCTCTGTGTGTTTCAGTGTTACATCATGTACCATAGTGATAGTCTCTCTGTGTGTTTCAGTGTTTACATCATGTACCATAGTGATAGTTCTCTCTGTGTGTTTCAGTGTTTACATCATGTACCATAGTGATAGTTCTCTCTGTGTGTTTCAGTGTTTGCATCATGTACCATAGTGATAGTTCTCTCTGTGTGTTTCAGTGTTTCATCATGTACCATAGTGATAGTTCTCTCTGTGTGTTTCAGTGTTTACATCATGTACCATAGTGATAGTTCTCTCTCTGTGTTTCAGTGTTTCCATCATGTACCATAGTGATAGTTCTCTCTGTGTGTTTCAGTGTTTACATCATGTACCATAGTGATAGTTCTCTCTGTGTGTTTCAGTGTTTACATCATGTACCATAGTGATAGTACTCTCTGTGTGTTTCAGTTTTACATCATGTACCATAGTGATAGTTCTCTCTGTGTGTTTCAGTGATGTTGAGTACCTGGTATACTGTAGCCTCGGACAAGGTGGAGGTGAGTACATTCTCTATATTCATCACCTGTTCTATAATAGTAACATTTCTCTATATTCATCACCTGTTCTATAATAGTACATTTCTCTATATTCTCACCTGTCTATAATAGTAACATTTCTCTATATTCATCACTTGCTCTATTCTATAATTGTAACATTTCTCTATATTCATCACCTGTTCTATTATAGTAACATTTCTCTATATTCATCACCTGTTCTATAATAGTAACATTTCTCTATATTCATCAAAAATATGTTGTGTGTGTGTCCTTCAGAGCTAGTTGTTTCTCAAGACACTATTTAATAGCTAGCATTTCGATGACAATAACAAATAGATATGGTGAATGCGGACACTCCTCTTGACAATTCAAAACTCTCTGAGAAGTAGCCGCTATATAATATTTTACACCTGCTATACATTACTTTTAACCATTTTATCAGGGAATCACCAAAATTAAAAAAAACTAAAATTAGACCGGAACACAGCAGGAGGGTTTCACACACACCAGGTAGTTGGTTCTCTGTGATGTCACCTTCCTGAGGTCTAGTCAACCTCTTCCTGATTGATTGACTGATTAATTGACTGTTTTCATTTATTGATTGATTTGGCTACACATTGGCTTTAGCTCAGCTTTTTCTGTGCAGGAGACCTGGGCTTGAACACAGTGTCTCATATCGAATCTGGTGTATTCTGGTAGAACAAATCAAAGAGTAGATTACAAGATGAAAGGGCGGTTAAAGTTCAATGATGGGGAGATGGAATGTGTTAAGGAGAACCTTAAATGAATCTGTTCCGTTTATTATTTCGGAGTCTTCAGTAAAAAACCTTAGGATGCAACAGCTTCCTTTTAGGTAGTTGGAATTTCCTGGACTTGGATTATGATTATTAGCGGTTAATTCTGTGCTGCATGCATTATTTGGTGTTTTATGTTGTACACAGAGAATATTTTTGCAATAGAGTCTACATTTGGTGTTTGTCCCATTTTGTGAATTCTTGGTTGGTGAGCAGACCCCAGATATTTCACAGCTTTTTTTTAGGCAGAGGTATGAATAGTTTAGAAAATGGTGTCTAGATTGAATTTTTGGACCGTTTTTGGAACACCATTATTTTTGTCTAAATGAGCTTTACTGTCAGGGCCCCGGTCTGACAAAATCTGTGCAGAATGTCTCGGTGCTGCAGTAGGCCTTCCTTGGTAGGGAACAGAAGCACCAGATCATCAGCAAACAGAAGACATTTTACTTCAGACTCTAGCAAGGTGAGGCCAGGTGCTGCAGACTGTTCTAGTGCCCTCGCCAATTCATGGTTTGTTTGTTTGTCAATTAGGGTGTGCAGGGTGAATACGTGGTCTGTCATACGGTAATTTGGTAAAAAGCCAATTTGACATTTGCTTAGTACATTGTTTTCACTGAGGAAATGTACGAGTCTGCTGTTAATGATAATGCAAAGGATTGTCCCATGGTTGCTGTTGACGCATATCCCACGGTAGTTATTGGGGTCAAATTAGTCTCCACTTTTGTGGATTGGGGTGATCAGTCCTTGATTCCAAATATTGGGGAAGATGCCAGAGCTGAGGATGTTAAAGAGTTTAACCCTTGTGTAGTCTTAACATTCTGTATACTCCCCTTGTCCTAAGGGTAAAAAATGACCCGCCTTCAATAAACACCTAAAATAAAGCAGCTTAATTGAATTTTAAACCCCAAATCTATTTTGTATGAAGAAACAACCTGTCATTCATCACAAACTTTGTGAATATCTGGGTTTTCCCTCTTCACAATGCAGAAAGACTGCATTTAGTCAGTGGACAACACTAATTTTAATTACAACACACCTGTCATAAATGTTTCCTTTTCTAAAGTAGAGGTTTATTATTATCATTATTATTATTGATTATTGACTCACTGTTATCAAATCGTAGCATTCTTGAGAAAGTGTGAAAGACTTTCAGTGGCATCGTGGCACGGAAAATCACCCTACTCTGCATCCCAGAGACTACATGTAGCCTCGCCTCGGGACCTATACACACCCGCTAAGATTAGCAGACCTATCTAGGCACGCAGGTCAATCAGTCTCCATATTTACAGAATCCCTCCAAATTTGTCATCTCCAGGACGATTTTTCCGATGGCTGGTGTGATGAACATGTAGAATGTTGAGGCGAAGTCCTGGGCAACTGTGTGTGTGTGTGGACGTGTTTAACTATTCTTGTGGGGACCAGAAGTCCCTACAAGAATAGTAAACAAAGTAAAAATTGACCAGCTGGGGACATTTTGTTAGTCCCCACAAGGTCAAATGCTATTTCTAGGGGGTTTAGGGTTAAGGTTAGAATTAGTGTCAGGGTTAGAATTAAGTTAAATATTAAGGTTAGGAGCTAGGGTTAGTTTTAGGGTTAGGAGCTAGGGTTAGGTTTAGGGTTAGGATAAAGTTTAGGTTTTTGGGTTAGGGTTAGGGTTAGGGTTAAGGTTTAGGGTTAGGGTTAGGGTTAGAGTTAGGGTTAGGGTTAGGGTTAGGGTTAGGGTTAAGGTTTAGGGTTAGGGTTAGGGTTAGAGTTAGGGTTAGGTTTAGGGTTAGGGGTTAGGAAATAGGATTTTGATGGCACTGAATTGTATGTTCACAAGGTTAGCGTTACAGACTGTGCTGTGTGTGGTGTGTTGTGGTGTGTGTGTGGTGTTGTGTGTGTGTGTGTGGTGTGTGGTGTGTGTGTTGTGTGTGGTGTGTGTGTGTGTGTGTTGTGTGTGTGTGTGTTGTGTGTTGTGTGTGTGTGTGTTCTTTTTGGTATTTGGATAATCAGGTTCTGGATCTTAAGATTTGTATTTGTTCATCTGTATGTTTTTCTGTTTTTTCATTATTCATTATTAGCCAAAATTGGAGAAGTGTTTATCCAAACATCTCTTTTTTTGTTGTTTCCAATTTTCCCGAAGTGGTTAGATTCTTACGGATCTTTCAATTACATTCTCTGATGTGTTGTTTTTCGATGTGTATTTCTGTATTGTTTTATTGATTCACCGTGGTGAAGGCTCTTTTTTCTGGTTCTGTTTTTTAGTGTGATAGGTTTCTCAATTTCTTTCTTATGTTTTTGTATTCTTCATCCAAACCACTTCATCAAACCATTTCTCAATGGTTCTATCTCTCTCCCTTCCTCTCTCTCTCTCTCTCTCATCTCTATATGTCAAATTGTCTCTTTCACCACTCTGAGTGTCAGTCTGACAGATCTCAGTTCTTTAAATATGGTCTGTCTCTCTGAGCTGTGAGGTTCAGGGGAACTCTGCTGGATGGAGACTGAAGAGGTCCACAGTCTCTGGGGAGCGTTCAGATTGTGGAAAGAATGGGGAAAACCAGAAGGGTCTTCATGCATCGTGTCGCTAATACCATCACACAGTGGAGCTACTGGTGTGAGTCTGGGTCTAGGAGAACACAGCAATGTGTCAACATCACAGTACTGGTATTTCCACAAACACCATCTACTAATATTATAGTGTTAGTGGTTCATCTGGTTTCAGAAAGCTGATGTTATGTTTATTATGATGTTTATATATTATATACAGCTGGTGCTGTGATCCTGGAGAGACTGTTGATATATATGATGTTTATATATTATATACAGTGGAGCGTGTGATCTGGAGAGACCTGTTATATATTGTGTTTATATAATTATATACAGCTGAGCTGTGATCCTGGAGAGACTGTTTATATTGATGTTTATATTATTATATACAGCTGGAGCTGTGATCCTGGAGAGACCTGTTTATAATGATGTATATGATATATACAGCTGGAGCTGTGATCTGGAGAGACTGTTTATATATGATGTTCTATATTATATACAGCTGGAACTGTGATCCGGGAGACCTGTTTATATAATGTTTATATTATTACGCTGGTCTTGGTCTGGAGGACGTTTTTATATTTAAAGTGAGCTGTCGATCTGGAGACTGTTTATTATGTTTTTATATATTATTACAGCTGGAGCTGTGATCCTGAGAGAGACCTGTTATATTATTATGTTTATATATTATATACAGCTGGATGTGATCTGGAGAGACCTGTTCTATTATGATGTTTAATTATTATATACGCTGGAGCTGTGATCCTGGGAGAGACCTGTTTTATATATGTTATATATATACACGTGGTGCTGGTGATCCTGGGAGACCTGTTTTATATTATATACAGCTGGAGCTGTGATCCTGGAGAGACCTGTTTATATATGATGTTTATATATATATTACAGCTGGAGCTGTGATCCTGGAGAGACCTGTTTATATATGTTTATATATATATACAGCTGGAGCTGTGATCCTGGAGGGACTTTGTATATATATATATATATACAGCTGGAGCTGTGATTTCCTGGAGAGACCTGCTTTATTATCAGCTGGCTATGATCTGGAGGACCTTTTATATATGATGTTATTTATATTAAGCTGGAGCTGTGATCCTGGAGAGACCTGGTATATATTATTACAGCTGGAGCTGTGATCTGGAGACCTGTTTATATTGATGTTTATATTATATACAGCTGGAGCTGTGATCCGGAGAGCCCTGTTTTTATATTATTACTATGTTTATATACACATGCCTAAAAAGGAACATCTAAATAACAAATCTAGATCTGAATGAATGAATGAATGAATTTTCTTACATAGTTGAATGTGCTGACAACAAAAACACAAAATTATCAATGAAATCAAATGTATCAACCCATGGAGTGTGGATTGGAGTCACACTCAAATTAAAGTGGAAAACCACACTACAGGCGATCCAACTTTGATGTAATGTCTTAAAACAAGTCAAAATGAGGCTCAGGTGGTGTGGCCTCACGTGCCTGTATATCCTCCCTACAACGCCTGGGCATGCTCCTGTGAGGTGGCGGGTGTCTCCTGGAGGATCCTCCCCAGACCTGGACTAAAGTATCCGCCAACTCCTGGACAGTCTATGGTGCAACGTGGCGTTGGTGGAGCGAGACATGATGTCCCAGATGTGCTCAATTGGTTCAGTCGTGGGACGGCCGGGCATCCATAGCATCAATGCCTTCCTCTTGCAGGAACTTGAACACTCCAGCCACATGAGGTCTAGCATTGTCTGCATTAGGAGGAACCCAGGGCCAACCGCACCAGCATATGGTCTCACAAGGGGTCTGAGATCTTCATCTCGGTACCTAATGGCAGTCAGGCTACCTCTGGCGAGCACATGGAGGGGTGTGCGGCCCCAAAGAAATGCCACCCACACAATGACTGACCCACGCAAACCGGTCATGCTGAGGATGTTGCATGCAGAAGAACGTTCTCCACGGCGTCTCCAGACTCTGTCACGTCTGTCACTAGTCTAGTGTGACCTGCTTTCATCTGTGAAGAGCACAGGCGCCAATGGCGAATTTGCCAATCTTGGTGTTTCTGGCAAATGCCAAACGTGCCTGCACGGTGTTGGGCTGTAAGCACAACCCCAAATGTGGAGTCGGGCATCATCCACCCTCATGGAGTCGTTTTCTGACCGTTTGAGCAGACACATGCACATTTGTGGCCTGCTGGAGGTCATTTTGCAGGGCTCTGGCAGTGCTCCACCGCTCTCCTTGCACAACAGCGAGGTAGCGGTCTGCTGGCTGGTTGTTGCCCTCCTACGGCCTCCTACCAGTCTCTGATGTACTGGCCTGTCTCCTGGTAGCGCCTCCATGCTCTGGACACTACGCGACGACACAGCAAACCTTCTTGCCACAGCTCGCATTGATGTGCCATCCTGGTGGACTGCACTACCTGAGCCACTTGTGTGGGTTGTAGACTCCGTCTCATGCTCCATAGAGTGAAAACCGCGCATTCAAAAAGTGACACAAACATCAGCCAGGAAGCATAGGAACTGAAAGTGGTCATGGTGTCCCACCTGCAGCAACCACTCTTTATTGGGGGTTTGTAATTGCCTATAATTTTCCACCTTTTGTCTATTCCATTTGCACAACAGCATGTGAAATTTATTGTCAATCATGTTGTTCCTAATGGACGTTTGATTCAAGACAGTGTTGATGACTTGGATTACAGTGTGTTATAGTGTTCTTTATTTTTTTGAGCAGTGCTATGATGTTATATTATTACTTACAGCTGGAGCTGTGATTCCTTGAGAGATCTGTTTATAATGATGTTTATGTATTTATACAGCTGGAGCTTGTGTCCTGGAGGACCTGTTTATATATTATATACAGCTGGAGCTGTGATCCTGAGACATCTGTTTATATATGATGTTTATAGTATTATATACAGCTGAGCTTGATCCTGAGAGACCTGTTTTTACTTATATACAGCTGGAGCTGTCTGAGGACTGTTATATATTGATGTTATTATTATAGCTGGAGCTGTGATCCTGGAGAGACCTGTTATATATGTGTTATATATTATATACAGCGGAGCTGTGATCCTGGAGAGACCTGTTATATTATTATCAGCTGGAGCTGTGATCTGAGAGACCTGTTGATATGATGTTTAATATATTATATACAGCTGGAGCTGTATCCTGGGGACTGTTTATGATTTATATTATGTGTGATCTGAAGTTATATATGTTATATATATACAGATGGAGCTGTGATCCTGGAGAGTCCTGCCCTTCTGTTGACTGAGGAGATTCTGTGACTCTGCGCGTAGATATTCAGGAACTCCCTATGACCTCACAGCTGATTTCCTACAAAGATGGATCCCTCATAGGCAATGGGATAGGAATATGAACCATCCTGCAATTTCCAAGTCAGATGAAGGACTCTACAAGTGTACCAACTTGAGGAGATCACCAGAGAGCTGGATGACTGTGACAGTGGAGACATTACAGTCCTATAATGTGTTTGTCTTGTTTATGAAGTATCGTCTTCGATATTAAAATCTTTTATAATATTTATTTTTTGTGTTTTCAAAAGGACTCTTCTCCCCTCTCTCTTCTTCTGTAGATTGAACAACTTTATTTAATCATTTTTAGAATTAGGCTTGATAAATAACAACACGATTACTATAACCACAGTACTGTTTAAAGTACTTTTTCTACTTAACAACACGGTCCTGTAATATAACACTTATCTATACACAACAGACTTATAAACACATAGTACTATAACACCCAGGTACTGTATAAAACACTTTACTATAAACCCACAGGTACTGTAATAAACAACATATACTATAACACCACAGAGTACCGATATACAAACATATTACATTATACACCAAGTACATGTAATATTAACACACATTTACATAACACAGTAATGTATATAACAACATTATACTATAACACCACAGTACCGTAAATATAACAATATATACTATACACCACAGGTACGCTAATATAAAACATTATACTTCACTCCACTTTATATGTAATATAACACATAACTATAAACACCACAGGTGACTTAATATAACAACTATATACTATTAAACCAAGGTACTGTAATATAACAACTTATACTATATACCACAGGTACTGTATATAACACCATTATACTATAACACCAAAGTACGGTAATATAACATATATATAACACCACAGTATGTATATAACACATTATACTGTACACACTACGTTAAACTTAAATACACAATATATCATAAACCAGGTACTGTAATAAACAACATTATATTATACACCACAGTACTGTATTATATAAACTATATACTATAACACCACAGGGAACTGTATAGAACAACATTTATACTTAACCACCACAGTACTTAAATTCAACATATACTATTAACACACAGGTACCGTAATATAACAACATTAACATATCAACACCACAGTACTGATAATATAACAATTATACTGTACAACCACAGGACTGTAATATAAACAATTATATAACACCCACAGGTACTGTAATATACAACATTATTACTATAACACCACAGGTACTGTAATATAAACGGACTTAATTATACACAGCATATAACCCACAGTACTGTTATATAAACATTATACTATCACCACAGCTTACTGTAATATAAAACATTATACTATACCACAAGGGCGTATTACAACATTGTACATAATAACAACAGTCACGATATAACATAACTTAACCACAGTACTGTTACTATAACACCTGTATCTATAACACCACAGTACTGAATATAACAACATAATACAATAACACCACAGTACTGTAATTACAACATTATACTATAACACACAGGTACTCAGATATAAAAAACATTATACTATAAAACAAAGTACTTGTGTAATATAACACACATCTATACTAACCCACAGGATGTAATATACAACAAATTTATATATACACCCACAGTACTGTAACTTAACAACATTATACTATAAAACCCACAGTACTGTAATATAACAACATTATCTTAAAGCCCAACAGGTACTCTCAATATAAACAAATATTCTATACCACACAGTATCGTAATATAAACATATACTATACACCAACAAGGTACTGTAACTATCAACATTTATACTATAAACCACAGGGTTATGTTGAAAAAAGTCAAGAGGTTTGAATCCATTTCCGAAGTCCTAAATGTCTAAGATTTAATATAGATTATAATTAATTAATATTAAATTATTAAAAAACAGTTTGATTTATAATTCTGGTTGTTATCTTGGTTTTCTGTTCTTTCAAGTGGGCGTCTGCTCATCCTCCTTCTCCATACCACCTCTCTCGTCCTCCTTCTGTCTGTCTCTGGAGTTGTGTGATCTCTCTCCATCTCTCTGATCCATGTCTATGGTCCTGTTCTGCAAGACGGAAAAAGGACTGTAGCAGTGAACCCAGAA
>NW_019945692.1:0-30769 GCF_002910315.2 Salvelinus sp. IW2-2015 | reverse complement strand
AATAATTTAGGTGACAGTAATACTTGTAACAATACTATTATGATTAGGCAGTATACTGTACGTTACTGTATATTTAAGACAAGTATCATTAGTACAAGTACTGTAATATTTAGCGACCAGTCATTGTATTAAACAAGATTATGTATTAGGACAGTATATGTACTGTACAGTAGCTGTATATTTTAGACAGTATACTGTAACAAGTACTGAATATTAGGACAATACTGTAACAATTCATGATTTAGGAAGTTTACTGTAACAAGTACTGTATAATTAGGACAGTATACTGTACAATACTGTATATTTAGACAGCTATACTGTAAACAAGTACTGTATATTTAGGACCGTATACTTAACAAGTACTTATATTTAGGACAGTATCTGTACAAATACTGTATATTAGACAGTATACTGCAACAAATACTGATTATATTTAGGACAGTATACTGTAACAAGACTGTATATTAGACAGTATACTGTAACAAATACTATATATGAGACAGTATACTTCACAAATACTATATATTTAGGACAGTATACTTCAAATACTGTATATTTAGGACAGTTATACTGTAAACAATACTGTATATAGACAGTATTGCTGTAACAGTACTGTTAATTTAGGACAGTATACTGTTAACAACTGTAAGTACTGTATATTAGCGACAGTATACTTAACAAGTACTGTATATTTAGGGCAGTATATTGTAACAAGTACTGTATATTAGGCAGTATATGTTAACAATACTGTATATTTTAGGAACAGTATACTGTAACAATACTGTAATATTAGACAGTAACTGAACAAGTACTGTATTATTAAGACAGTTACTGTAACAATACTGTATATTAGGACCAGTATACTGTAACAAGTACTGTATATTTAGGACAGATACTACTTTAACAAATTACTGTATATTTAAGACAGTATACTGTAACAAGCTATGTGTATTGAGGACAGTATACTGTAAACAGTACTGTAATATTTAGGACCAGTATACTGTACAAGTACTGGTATTTAGGACAGTATACTGTAAAAAGTACTGTATATTTAGGACAGTATACTGTAACGTACTGTATATTTAGGGACAGTTGCTTAACAAGTACTGTATATTAGGACAGTATACTGTAACAAACTGTATATTTAAGGACAGTATACTGTTTTTTCAAACATATGATTAGGACAGTATACTGTAACAAGTACTGTATATTTAGACAGTAAGTACAAGTACTGTATATTTAGGACCAGTATACTGAAAAGTACTGTATATTAGGACAGTATACTTAAACAAGTACTGTATATTTTTAGGACAGTTATACTGTAACAAGTACTGATATTTATAAACATGAACGTAACACTACTGTATATTAGGACAGTAGACTGTAACAAGTACTGTATATTTAGACAAGATGCTGTAACAAGTACGTATATTTAGACAAATGTGAAAAGTACTGTATATTTAGGACAGTATACTGTAACAATACTGTATATTACGACAGTATACTGTTAAATACTTAAGTTAGACAAGATTGCGTTGTAACAATACTGAATTAGGACAGTATACTGTAACAAGTACTGTATATTTAGGACAGTATACTGTAACAGTACTGTATATTTAGGACAGTATACTGTAACAGTACTGTATATTTAGGACAGTATACTTAACAAGTACTGTATATTTAGGACAGTATACTGTAACAAAGTACTGATATTAGGTAGAAATGCTGTAACAAGTACTGATATTTAGGACAGATACTGTAACAAGTACTGTATATTTAGGACAGTATACTGTATACGAAGTACTGTATCTATTGACAGAACGTAACAGTACTGTATATTTAGGACAGTAACTGTAAACAAGTACTGTATATTTAGGACACGTATACTGTAACAAGTACTGTTATTTAGGAGTTAATGTACAATTGTATATTTAGGACAAGTATACTGTAACAATACTGTATATTTAGGACAGTATACTACAAGTACTGTATATTTAGGACAGTATACTGTAACAAGTACTGTATATTTAGCATATACTGAACAAGTTACTGTATATTTAGGACAGTAACTGTAACAATACTGTATTTTAGGACAGTATACTGTAACAGTACTTAGTATTTAGACAGTATACTGTAACAAGTACTGTATATTAGGACAGTATACTGTAACAAGTACTGTATATTTAGACATTATACTTTACAGTACTGTAATAGGACCAGTAAACTGTACATACTGTATATTAGGACAGTATATGTAACAAGTACTGTATATTTTAGGACAGTATACTGTAACAAGTACTGTATATTTAGGACAGTATACTGTAACAAGTACTGTATATTTAGGAACAACGATAGTAACACAGTACGTATATTTAGGACAGTTACTGTAACAATACTTGTATATTTAGGACAGTATAACTGTAACAATGTTACGTATATTTAGACAGTATACGTAACAAGTACGAATATTTTAGACAGTACGGGTAACAAGAACTGTAATTTAGGACAGTATATGGTAAACGTACGTATATTTAGACAGTATAACTGTAACAAGTACTGTATATTAGAGACAGATATACTGTACAAGTACTGTATATTTATACAGTAGCTGTAAAAATACTGTATATTAGGACAAGTATACTGTAACAATACTGTTATAGTTAGACGACAGTATGCTGCTAAACAAGACTGTATATTAGGACAAATGTATACTGTAACAGTACTGTATATTTAGGACATATTAACGTAACAAGTACTGTATATTTAGGACAGATACTGTAACAGTACTGTATATTTAGGACAGTATAACTGAACAAGTACTGTATATTAGACAGTATACTGTAACAAGTACTGATTTTAGACAGTATACTGTAACAAACTGTATATTTAGGACAGTTATACGTAACAGTACTGTATTTAGACAGTAATGTACAATACGATATTTAGGACAGTATACTGTAACAGTACTGTATATTAGGCAGTATACTGTAACAAGTACTTATATTTAGGACAGTATACTGTAACAAGTACTGTATATTTAGCAGTTACTGTAACAAGTACTGTATATTTAGGGACAGTATATGTAAACAAGTACTGTATATTTAGGACAGTATACTGTAAACAAGTACTGTATATTTAGGACAGATTTACGTAACAAGTACTGTATATTTAGGACAGTATATGTAACAATACTGTTTATTAGGACAGTATCTGTAACAAATACTGTATATTAGGACAGTATCATGTACAAGTACTGTATATTTAGGACAGTATTCTGTAACAGTACTGTATATTTAGCTATACTTAACAAATACTTATATGTAGACAGTTATACTGTAACAATACTGTTATTTAGGACAGTATACTGTGAACAATACTGCATATTTAGGACATATACTGTAACAAGTACTGTATATTAGACAGTATACTTTAACAAGTACTGGTATATTAGGACAGTATACTGTAACAAGTACTGTAATATAGGACACTATACTTGAACAAGTACTGTATATTAGGACAGTATCTGTAACAAATACTGTATATTTAGGACAGTATACGTAACAATACTGTATATTTAGACATATACTGTAACAAGACTGTATATTAGCAATGACTGTAACAAGTAAACCTGTATATTATAGGACAGATACTGTAACAAGACTGTAATTAGGACGATATGTAAAAGTACTGTATATTAGGACAGTATATCTAACAAGTACTGTATATTTAGCGACAGTATACTGTAACAAGTACTGTAGATTTAGGACAGTAGTGTAACAAGTACGTATATTTAGGACAGTATACTGTAACAAGTACGTATATTTAGACAGTATTACTGTAACAGAACTGTATTTAGGCAAGTATACGTAACAAGTACTGTATATTAGGACTATGTCGAACAGTAATGTATATTTAGCAGTATACTGAACAAGTACTTATATTTAGGACAGTATACAGACAAGTACTGTATATTTAGACAGTATAGTGTAACAAGTACTGATAATATATGACAGTACTGTAACAAGTACTGATATTTAGGACGTATACTGAACTAGTATGTATACTGTAACAAGTACTGTATATTTATGACAATAAACTGTAACAAGTACTGTATATTTAGGAAGTATAGCTGTAACAAGTACTGTATATTTAGGACAGTATACTGTGTAACAATTACTGATATTTAGGACAGTATACTGTAACAAGTACTGTATATTTAGCAGTATACTGTAACAAGTACTGTATATTTAGGACAGTTATACTGTAACAAATACTGTATAGTTTAAGACAGATAGTGTAACAAGACTGTAATGTAGACAGTATACTGTAAACAATTACTGTATATTTAGACCAGATACTGTTAACAAGTTACTGTATATTTAGGACAGTATAGTAACAATACTGTATATTTAGGACGAACGTTAAATACGTATTGCATATACTTAACAGTCTGTATATTAGTAGGCAGTATACTGTAACAAGTACTGTATATTAGACGTTAGGTAACAGATACTGTATATTTAGACAGAACGTAAAATAGTATTTAGGACAGTAATTAACAAGTACTTATATTTAGACAGTATACTGTAACAATGTACCTAGTTATTTAGAACCAGCTAAGCTTAACAAGTACTGGTTATTTAAAGTAGACTGCTACAAGTACTTATATTTAGGACAGTATGTGAAACAAGTACGTATATTATGGACAGCTATACTGTAACAATAACGTATATTTAGACTATTACTGTAACAAGTACTGATATTTAGACGTATACTGTAACAGTTACTGTATATTTAGGACATATACCTGTACAAACTGTTATTTAGACAGTATACTGTAACAAGTACTGTATATTTAGGACAGTATACTGTAACATCATCTGGAGTCACAATACAACGTTTCTATATAAACGACGTTCTCTCTTTCGTAAATTAATTCGTTCATTCGTTATCTGCTGACATATTTGATCTATAAGACAGAATCGAGTGGAACGCTTTAGCCTGATCACATTTGCCAACATCCAACTGGCAGTCATCCTCTATACAGGAAGTCTTTATCAGACCATTGAACAGGTGAGAGAGACCCGGTGATATGAATGACACACCGTCGATATGGCTGTGTGGTAATCGAAAGCCTCTCTGAGTCAGACTGAGAGCAAAGACAGGCCCTATTCCAGAGTTTAAAACGTCTCTTTTCCAGTCCTGTCATACATGGTGAGAGGTAGCAGAGAGGTATGTGTGGTCCCATACGGGAGAGAACGATAAAGATTTAGTCATTTTGAATTCAAAATGGGGGGAAAAAAGGGCATGTTGAACAATAGAGGAATTTGAATGTGATGCAGAGGTGTGATAGGAGAGGGGCGTGTTAAAAACACTTCACCACACACCAGAGCAATCAGGTTTCACATCAAATAGTACACAAAGAAAGACCACACAAGATGTCTGCCTGAGAATACAGCACTGTTTGTTGGCCACTTCGGGAAACGTCCTGAAAATGAACTACTTACTGGAAATTAAAGTTATCAGATACAAAATTAATGGAACGCTTGTTATAGGCAGTAGAGACGTCTTAGTCGTAGCCAAAAGAGCACATAGTGATAAAATCCTTAGCATGAAGTTATTGCCTTGTGTATATTTCCACCCTGAATATCACTTTAAGAGAACATTTTAGTTCAGAGCTCTAGTTTCTGTGTGGCCCTGCGAGGCTTTTTCTCACATCTCTGGAAACCAATCAATCTGAAGGAATAATAACCCTCACAAAACAAATTTACATTCCTGAAGAACACAGTCAGGGGGGAACGTCAACTGAACAATGTTCCCCATATAGTTCTCTACTGGAGACGAGATGAATTAGGGGGGTAAGGAAGTCTAGATCTCTACTGGAGACGAGATGAATTAGGGGGGTAAGGAAGTCTAGTATGAATTACGGGGGTAATTGAAGACGAGTGATATTTTAGGGCGGATAAATGAAGACAGATGAATTAGGTGGGAGTAAGAGTCCTAGATGAATTAGGGGCGGTAATGAAGACTAGATGAAGTTAGGGGCGATAATGAAAGACTAGATGACATTAGGGGGATAATGAAGACTAGATCGATAGGGATGAAACGATGATTAGTGGTAATGAAGAGACTCGAATGGGGAATGAACTGATAGGGGGGTAATGAAGACTATGAATTAGGGGTAATGAAAGTCTATGAATAGGGGGGTTATGAAGAACTAGATTAAGAGGGGGTTTAATGAAGACTAGGATGATAGGGGGTAAGGATGAAGACAGATGAATTAGGGGGTAAGAAGACTATGATAGGGATACTGAGAGACGTAGTGAATTAGGGGGGGTAAGAAGATTAGATGAATTAGGGGGGTAATGAATCTAGATGAAATTAGGGGGGTAATGAAGACTAGATAATTAGGGGGGTAATGAAGCAAATGAATTAGGGGGGTATGAAGACTAGATAATTAGGGGGGTAATGAAGACTAGATGAATATGGGGGGTAATGAGTCGACATGAATTAGGGGTAATGAAGAACAAGATGAATTAGGGGGATATTGAGAGACTTAGATTAATTAGGGGTAAATGAAGACTAGATTATTTAGGGGGGGGGGGGGGGGGCGTAATGAAGGACTTAGATGAATTAGGGGGATATATTGAAGCTGAGATGAATAGGGGGTATGAAGACCTAGATGAATTAGGGGGGTATGAGTCTATATGAATTAGGGGGGTAATGAATGACGTAGATTAAGTAGGGGGTAAATGAATACACTAGTATCAATAATGGGGGTACAATGAAAGACTAGATGAATAGGGGTAATGAAGACTAGATGAATTAGGGGGTAGAAACTAGATTGAATTAAGGGGAAATGAAGTCTGATGAATTAGGGGTAATGAAGACTGAGATGAATAGGGGGGGTACATGAAAGACTAGATGAATTAAATGGGGATTAATGAACGACAGATGAATTAAGTGGGGTAATGAAGACTTAGATGAATTAGGCGGGTATGAAGACTGAGTTAAGTAGGGGGGTAATGAAGACGTAGATGAATTAGGGGGTATGAAACGAGATGAATGAGGGGGAGAAGGAACTGAGATGAATTAAGGGGGTAATCGAGTCAGAGAATTAGGGGGTAATGAAGACTAGATAATTAGGGGGTTAATGAGATAGGACTATGAATTAGGGGGTAATGAAGTCCAGATGAATTAGGGGGGTAATGAAGACTAGATGAAATTAGGGGGGTAATGAATACCTAGATGAATTAGGGGGTAACTGTGAATGACTAGATTAATTAGGGGGGGGGGGGGGGGGGGGGGGTAGATGAAGCTAATAATTGGGGAAAGAAGACTAGATGAATAGGGGGGTATGAAGACTAAGATGAATTAGGGGTAATGAAGTCATATGAATTAGGGGGTAATGAATGACTAATTAAGTAGGGGTAATGAAGACTAGAATAAGGGGGTAATGAAGACATAATGAACGTTAGGGGGGTAATGAAGACTAGATGAATTAGGGGTAATGAAGACTGATGAATTAGGGATAATGAAGTCTAGATGAATTAGGGGGTAATGAAGACTAAGATGAATTAGGGGGGATGAGATATAGGGATAATTAAGGCATATGAAGACAGAGAATTGGGTGGTAATGAAGACTAGATGAATTGGGGGTAATGAAGGACTAGATTATTAGGGGGGTAATCGAAGACCAGATGAATAGGGGTGGTAATGAAGACTAGATGAATTAGGGGGTAATGAAAGAATAGAATGAATAGGGGGGGGGGATGAAGACAGATGAATTAGGGGGTAATGAAAGTCTATTGAATTAGGGGGTAATGAAGACTAGATGAATAAGGGGTAATGAAGACTAGATGAATTAGGGGGTAATGAGACTAGATGAATTTGGGGATAAATAACCAAGTCCTGGACCCATAGACAATATAATAACCAAGTCCTGGACCATAGACAATATAATAACCAAGTCCTGGACCATAGACAATATAAACAAGTCCTGACCATAGACAATATAATAACCAAGTCCTGACCAGGTACAATATAATAATACCAAGTCTGGACCATAGACAATATAATAACCAAGTCCTAGACCATAGACAATTAATAACCAAGTCTGGACTATAGACAATATAATACCAAGTCCTGGACAGACATATATATAATAACCAAGTCCTGGACCATAGACAATATAATAACCAAGTCCTGGAACATAGACTTCAAGTTACATAATAACCAAGTCTATGTCAGCAATACTAATATAGTGTTCCTTTTACCCCATTGAGGAGGTTCTCTCCCCCCAAAAATGGTGCAACCAGAACCTAAAACCTACGGCTGTCCCCATAGGAGAAAACCTTTTGGTTCCAAGTAGAATTTGGTTCTAGGTCGAACCTTTGTCGTTCCATGTAGAACCAGTTCCACAAAGGGTACTATACTGAACAAAGATATAAACACTACATGTAACAATTACTGTACAGAGTTACAGTTCTATTTGATTTTATAAAACATTCATGTGGCCTAATCTATGGATTTCACATGACTGGGCAGGGGCACAGCCAGGGGTGGGCCCGGAGCAGGGGCATAGCCATGAGTAGGCCGGGAGGGCTTAGGCCCACCCACTGGGGACCAGGCCCAGCCATCAGAATTAGTTTTTTTTTCCACACAAAGGGCTTTATTACAGAAACAGATACTCTCAGTTTCATCAGCTCTCTGGGTGTCTGGTCTCAGATACTCCTCAGTTCATCGCTCTCTGGGTGTCTGGTCTCAGATACTCCTCAGTTTCATCAGCTCTCTGGTGTCTGGTCTCAGATACTCTCAGTTGTCATCAGCTCTCTGGTGACTGGTCTCAGATACTCCTCAGTTTCATCAGCTCTCTGGGTGTCTGGTCTTCAGATACTCCTCAGTTTCATCAGCTCTCTGGTGACTGGTCTCAGATACCTCTCAGTTTTCATCAGCTCTCTGGTGACTGGTCTCAGATACTCCTCAGTTTCATCAGCTCTCTGGGTGACTGGTCTCAATATCCTCCTCAGTTTCATCAGCTCTCTGGGTGTCTGGTCTCAGATACTCCTCAGTTTCATCAGCTCTCGGGTGACTGGTCTCATATAGCCCTCAGTTTCATCAGCTCTCTGGGTGTCTGGTCTCAGATAGCCCTCAGCTTAATCAGCTCTCTGGGTGGCTAATCTCAGACGATCCCGCAGAAGAAGAAGACAGATGTGGAGGTCCTGGGCTGACGTGGTTATACGTGGTCTGTGGTTGTGAGGCTGGCTGGACGCCCTGCTAAGTTTTCTACGACGATGTTGGTCGAGAAATTAACATTAAATTATCTGGCAACAGCTGTGGTGGACATTCCTGCAGTCAGCATGCCTATTGAATGCTCTCTCAAAACATGAGACATCTGTGGCATTGTGTTGTGTGACAAAACTGCACATTTTAGAGTGGCCTTTTATTGTCCCCAGCACAAGGTGCACCTGTGTAATGATCATGCTGATTAATCAGCTTCTTCATATGCCACACCTGTCAGGTGGATGGATTATCTTGTCAAAGGAGAAATGCTCACTGACAGGGATGTAAACAAATTTGTGCACAAAATTTGCACTACTATGAACCATGTCCAAGTCTCAGAAACAAGCGTAAATGAATACCAGTGGTACTACACAAGAAATAAGCAATGTATATTAAATCAAATGTATTTATATAGCCCTTCTTACATCAGCTGATATCTCAAAGTGCTGTACAGAAACCCAGACCTAAAACCCCCAAACAGCAAGCAATGCAGGTGTAGAAGCACGGTGGCTAGGAAAAACTCCCTAGAAAGGCCAGAACATACGAAGAAACCTAGAGAGGAACCAGGCTCACAGCAAGCAATGCAGGTGTAGAAGCACAGTAGTTGACTACTAGCCTCACCGTGGAAGTAACAGTTCCAAATAACACGAGTTATGTCATCTCTCCTTTCATAGTGGTGAGGTATTTTGTCGGTTAAATGAGAGTTGGCCCCCGGGGCGAAGACACAAAGCCTAGTTCCAGGTGCACCAACCACGGCTCTAGGTTTCAGGGTCAAAGGTGACAGTTCATGTGAGTTCAAATCTTTTTGTAACAAGTTCTTACTACATAATGTAGTTGTATGATGGGGAGGGTGTACGATACTCTGAACGACGTACTGCAAAACAGACCTCTACAGGACTATATCACTGTTACCACTACAGGACTATATCACTGTTACCACTACAGGACTATATCACTGTTACCACTACAGGACTATATCAACTGTACCACTACATATCTACAGGACTACTATCACTGTTACCACTACAGGACTATATTTACTGTTACATACAGGACTATATCACTGTTACCACTACATATCGACAGGACTATATCACTGTTACCACTACAGGACTTATATCACTGGTTACCACTACAGGACTATATCAACTGTTACCACTACAGGACTATATCACTGTTACCACTACAGGACTATATCACTGTTACCACTACAGGACTATATTACTGTTACCACTACAGGACTATATCACTGTTATGACTACAGGACTATATCACTGTTACCACTACATATCTACAGGACTATATCACTGTTACCAATACAGGACTATATACTGTTACCACTACATATCTACAGGACTATATCACTGTTACCTACATATCTACAGGACTATATCACTGTTACCACTAGAGGACTATATCACTGTTACCCACTACAGGACTAATATCACTGTTACCAACTACAGGACTATATACTGTTACACTACAGGACTATATCACTGTTACCACTAACAGGACTATATCACTGTTACCACTACAGGACTATATCACTGTTACCACTACAGGACTATATCACTGTTTATGACTACAGGACTATATCACTGTTACCAACTACATATCTACAGGACTATATCACTGTTAGCACTACAGGACTATATCACTGTTACCACTACATATCTACAGGACTATATCACTGTTACCACACATATACAGGACTATATCACTGTTACACTAAGGACTATATCATGTTCACTAAGGAATATCACTGTTACCACTACAGGACTATATCACTGTTACCACTACAGGACTATATCACTGTTACCACTACAGGATATATCACTGTTCCACTACAGGACTATATATACTGTTACCACTACAGGACTATATCACTGTTACCACTACAGGACTATATCACTGTTACCACTACATATCTACAGGACTATATCACTGTTACCACTACATATCTACAGGACTATATCACTGTTACCACTAGAGGACTATATCACTGTTACCACTACAGGACTATATACTGTTACCTACAGGACTATATCACTGTTCCATACAGGACTATATCAACTGTTACCACTACAGGACTATATCACTGTTACCACCTACAGGACTATATCACTGTTACCACTACAGGACTATATTACTGTTACCACTACAGGACTATATCACTGTTACCACTACAGGACTATATCACTGTTACCACTACAGGACTATATCACTGATACCACTACAGGACTATATCACTGTTACCACTACATATCTACAGGACTTATCACTGTTACATACAGGCATAATCACTGTAACACACAGGACTATATCACTGTTACCACTACAGGACTATAGCACTGTTACCACTACAGACTATATCACTGTTACCACTACATAATCTACAGGACTATATCACTGTTACCACTACAGGACTATATCACGGTTACCACTACAGGACTATATCACTGTACCACTACAGGACTATATCACTGTTACCACTACAGGACTACATATCACTGTTACCCACTACATATCTACAGGACTATATCACTGTTACCACTACATATCTACAGGACTAATCACTGTTACCACTACAGGACTATATCACTGTTACCACTACAGTATATCACTGTACCACTACAGGACTATATAACTGTTACCACTACATGACTATATTACTGTTACCACTACAGGACTATATCACTGTTACCACTACAGGACTATATCACTGTACCACTACAGGACTATATCACTGTTACCACTACAGGACTATATCACTGTTACCACTACAGGACTATATCACTGTCACCACTACATATCTACAGGACCTATATCACTGTTACCACTACAGGACTATATCACTGTTACCACACAGGATATACTACTGTTACCACTACATATCTACAGGACTATCACTGTTACCACTACAGACTATATCACTGTTACCACTACCAGGACTATATCACTGTTACCACTACAGGACTATATCACTGTTACCACTACATATCTACAGGACTATATTACTGTTACCACTACAGGACTATATTACTGTTACCACTACAGGACTATATCACTGTTACCACTACAGGACTATATCACTGTTACCACTACAGACTATATCACTGTTACCATACAGACTATATCACTGTTACCACTACAGGACTATATCACTGTCACCACTACAGGACTACATCACTGTTACCACTACAGGACTATATCACTGTTACCACTACATATCTACAGGACTATATCACTGTTACACTACAGGACTATATCACTGTTGCCACTACAGGACTATATCACTGTTACCACTACAGGATTATATCACTGTTACCACTACAGGACTATATCACTGTTACCACTAAAGGACTATATCACTGTTACCACTACAGGATTATATCACTGTTACCACTACATATTACAGGACTATATTACTGTTACCACTACAGGACTATATTACTGTTACCACTACAGGACTATAATCACTGATACCACTACAGGACTATATCACTGTTACCACTACAGGACTATATTCACTGTTACCACTACAGGACTATATTACTGTTACCACTACAGGACTATATTACTGTTACCACTACAGGACTATATTACTGTCACCACTACATATCTACAGGACTATATCACTGTTTACCACTAACAGGACTATATCATGTTACCACTAAGGACTATATCACTGTTGCCACACAGGACTATATCACTGTTACCACTACAGGATTATATCACTGTTACCACTACAGGACTATATCACTGTTACCACTACAGGACTATATCACTGTTACCTACAGGATATATATCACTGTTACCACTACAGGACTATATTACTGTTACCACTACAGGACTATATCACTGTTACCACTACAGGACTATATCACTGTTACCACTACAGGACTATTATCACTGTACCACTACATATCTACAGACTATATCACTGTTACCACTACAGGACTATATCACTGTTACCACTACAGGACTATATCACTGTTACACTACATATCTACAGGATTATATCACTGTTACCACTACAGGACTATATCACTGTTACCACTACATATCTACAGGACTATATCACTGTTACCACTACAGGACTATATCACTGTTACCACTACATATCTACAGGATATATCACTGTTACAACTACAGGACTATATCACTGTTACCACTACAGGACTATATCACTGTTACCACTACATATCTACAGGACTATATCACTGTTACCACTACATATCACAGGACTATATCACTGTTACCACTACAGGACTAATATTACCTTCACCACTACAAGACTATATCACTGTTACCACTACATATCTACAGGACTATATCACTGTTACCACTACAGGACTATATCACTGTTACCACTAACAGGACATATCACTGTTACACTACAGGACTATATCACTGTTACCACTAATATCTACAGGACAATATCTGATACCACTACAGGACTAATATCACTGTTACCACTACATATCTACAGGACTATATCATGTTACCACTACAGGACTATATCATGTTACCACTACAGGACTATATCACTGTTACCACTACATATCTACAGGACTATATCACTGTTACCACTACAGGACAATATCACTGATACCACTACAGGATTATATCACTGTTACCACTACAGGACTATATCACTGATACCACTACAGGACTATATCACTGTTACCACTACAGGACTATAGCACTGTTACCACTACATATCTACAGGACTATATCACTGTTACCACTACAGGACTATATCACTGTTACCACTACAGACTATATCACTGTTAGACTACAGGACTATATCACTGTTACCACTACAGGACTATATTTCACTGTTACCACTACAGGACTATATCACTGTTACCACTACAGGACTATATCACTGTTACCACTACAGGACTTATCACTGTTACCACTCGACTATATCACTGTTACCACAAAGCACTATATCACTGTTAACCACTACAGGACTATATCACTGTTACCACTAGGACTATATAACTGTCACCACTACAGGACTATACTCACTTACCACTACAGGACTATATCACTGTTACCACTACAGGACTATATCACTGTTACCACTTAACAGGACTATATCACTGTTACCACTACAGGACTATATCACTGTTACCACTACAGGACTAATCACTGTTACCACTAAAGGACTATATCTGACACTAAGGACTATATCACTGTTACCACTACAGGACTATATCACTGTTACCACTACATATCTACAGGACTATATCACTGTTACACTACATATCTACAGGACTATATTACTGTTACCACTACAGGACTATATCACTGTTACCAACATACATATACATACAGGACTATATCACTGTTACCACTACAGACTATATCACTGTTACCACTACAAGGACTAATATCACTGTTACCACTACAGGACTAATATCACTGTTACCACTACAGGACTATATCATGTTACCACTACAACTAATCACTGTTACCACTACAGGACTATATAACTGTCACCATTTTTTACTACAGGACTATATCACTGTTACCACTACAGACTAATCACGTTTACCACTACAGGACTATATATCACTGTTACCATACTACAGGACTATATCACTGTTACCACTACAGACTATATCACTGTTACCACTACAGGACTATATCACTGTTACGCCACTACAGGACTATATCACTGTCACCACTACAGGACTATATCACTGTTACCACTACAGGGACTATAATCACTGTTACCAGTTTAATTTCATAATCTAACAGGACTATATCACTGTTACCACTACATATCTACAGGACTATATTACTGTTACCACTACAGGACTATATCACTGTTTACCAACTACATATCTACAGGACTATATCACTGTTACCACTACAGACTATCGTACTACGGACTATATCACTGTTACCACTTACAGGACTATATCACTGTTACCACTACACATCTAACAGGACTATATCACTGTTACCACTACATATCTACAGGAACTATATCACTGTTACCACTACAGGACTATATCACTGTTACCACTACAGGACTATATCACTGTTACCACTACAGGACTATATCACTGTTACCACCTACATGACTATATTACTGTGTACCACTACAGACATATCACTGTTACCACTACAGGACTATATCACTGTTACCACTACAGGACTATATCACTGTTACCACTACAGGACTATATCACTGTTACCACTACAGGACTATATCACTGTCACCACTACATGATCTAACAGGACTATTATCACTGTTACCACTACAGGACTATATCACTGTTACCACTACAGGACTATATCACTGTTACCACTACATATCTACAGGACTATATCACTGTTACCACTACAGGACTATATCACTGTTACCACTACAGGCTTATATCACTGTTACCACTACAGGACTATATCACTGTTACCACTACATATCTACAGGACTATATTACTGTTACCACTACAGGACTATATTACTGTTACCACACTAGGACTATACACTGTTACCACTACAGGACTATATCACTGTTACCACTACAGGACTATATCACTGTTACCACTACAGGACTATTATCACTGTTACCACTACAGGGACCTATATCACTTCACCACTACAGGACTACATCACTGTTACCACTACAGGACTATATCACTGTTACCACTACATATCTACAGGACTATATCACTGTTACCACTACAGGACTAATCACTTTGCCACTACAGGACTATATCACTGTTACCAACTACAGGATTATATCACTGTTACCAACTACAGGACTATATCACTGTTACCACTACAGGACTATATCATGTTACCACTACAGGATTATATCACTGTTACCACTACATATCTACAGGACTATATTACTGTTACCACTACAGGACTATATTACTGTTACCCACTACAGGACTATATCATGATACCACTACAGGACTATATCACTGTTACCACTACAGGACTATATCACTGTTACCACTACAGGACTATATTACTGTTACCACTACAGGACTATATTACTGTTACCACTACAGACTATATTACTGTCACCACTACATATCTACAGGACTATATCACTGTTACCACTACAGGACTATATCACTGTTACCACTACAGACTTATATCACTAGTGCCACTACAGGACTTATCACTGTTACCACTACGGATTATATCACTGTTACACTACAGACTATATCACTGTTACCACTACAGGACTATATCACTGTTACCACTACAGGACTTATATCATGTTACCACTACAGTGACTATATCACTGTTACCACTACAGGACTATATCACTGTTACCACTACAATATCTACAGGACTATATCCACTGATTACCACTACAGGACTATATCACTGTTACCACTAACGGACTATATCACTGTTACCACTACATATCTACAGGATTATATCACTGTTACCACTACAGGACTATATCACTGTTACCACTACATATCTACAGGAATATATCACTGTTACCACTACAGACTATATCACTGTTACCACACATATCTACAGGACTATATCACTGTTACCACTACAGACTATATCACTGTTACCACTCATGACTATATCACTGTTACCATACATATCTACAGTGATACACTGTTACCACTACATATCTACAGGACTATATCACTGTTACCACTACAGGACTATATTACCTTCACCACTACAAGACTATATCACTGTTACCACTACATATCTACAGGACTATAATCCACTGTTACCACTACAGGACTAATATCACTGTTTACCACTACAGGACTATATCACTGTTACCCGTACACTACATAAGACTATATCACTGTTACCACTACATATCTACAGGACAATATCACTGAGAAGATACCAACTACAGGACTATATCACTGTTACCAACTACATATCTACAGGACTATATCACTGTTACCACTACAGACGGACTATATCACTGTTACCACTACAGGACTATATCACGTACCACTACAATTCAGTTATCACTGTTACCACTACAGGCAATATCACTGATACCAACGATATATATGACTAGGACTTATACGTTCGACTGGTTACTACATATCTACAGGACTAATATCACTGTACCACTACAGGACTATATCACTGTTACCACTACAAGGTATATCACTGTTATACTACAGGAGTATATTCACTGTTAACACACTATACACTGGACTATATCACTGTTACCACTACAGGACTATATCAACTGTTTCACCACTACAGGACTTATCACTGTTACCACTACAGGACTATATCACTGTTACACTACAGGACTATATACTGTTACCACTACAGACTATATCACTGTTACCACTACAGGACTATATTAACTGTCACCACCAGGACTATATCACTGTTACCACTACAGGACTAATCACTGTTACCACTACAGACTATATCACTGTTACCACTACAGGACTATATCACTGTTACCACTACAGGACTATATCACTGTTACCACTACAGGACTATATCACTGTTACCACTACAGGACTATATAACTGTCACCACTACAGGACCTATATCACTGTTACCACTACAGGACTATATCACTGTTACCACTACATATCTACAGGACTATATCACTGTTACCACTACATATCTACAGGACTATATTACTGTTACCACTACAGGACTATATCACTGTTACCACTACATATCTCAGACTATATCACTGTTACCACTACAGGACTATATCACTGTTACCACTACAGGACTATATCACTGTTACCACTACAGGACTATATCACTGTTACCACACTACAGGACTATATCACTGTTACCACTACAGGACTATATCACTGTTACCACTACAGGACTATATAACTGTACCACTACAGGACTATATCACTGTTACCACTACAGGACTATATCACTGTTACCACTACAGGACTATATCACTGTTACCACTACAGGACATATCACTGTTACCACTACAGGACTATACTACACTACCTACAGACTATATACTGTCCCACTACAGGACTATATCACTGTTACCACTACAGACTATATCACTGTTACACTACATCTACAGGACTAATCACGTACCCTACATATCTACAGGACTATATCACTGTTACCACTACAGGACTATATCACTGTTACCACTACATTATCTACAGGACTATATCACTGTTACCACTACAGGACTATATCACTGTACCACTACAGGACTATATCACTGTTACCACTACAGGGACTATAATCACTGTTACCACTACAGGCTATATCACTGTTACCACTACAGGACTATATCACTGTTACCACTACATATCTACAGGACTATATCACTGTTACCACTACAGGACTATATCACTGTTGCCACTACAGACTATATCACTGTACCACTACAGGATTATATCACTGTTACCACTACAGGACTATATCACTGTTACCACTACAGGACTATATCACTGTTAACCATACAGGACTTATATCACTGTTACCACTACATATCTACAGGACTATATTACTGTTACCACTACAGGACTATATTACTGTTACCACTACAGGACTATATCACTGATACCACTACAGGACTATATCACTGTTACCACTACAGGACTATATCACTGTTACCACTACAGGACTATATTACTGTTACCACTACAGGACTATATTACTGTTACCACTACAGGACTATTACTGTCACCACTACATATCTACAGGACTATACACGTTACCACTACAGGACTATATCACTGTTACCACTACAGGACTATATCACTGTTGCCACTACAGGACTATATCACTGTTACCAACAGGATTATATCACTGTTACCATCTACAGGACTATATCACTGTTAACCACTACAGGACTATATTCACTGTTACCACTACAGGATTATATCAACTGTTACCACTAACAGGACTATATTACTGTTACCACTACAGGACTATATCACTGTTACCACTACAGGACTATATCACTGTTACCACTACAGGACTATATCACTGTTACCACTACATATCTACAGGACTATATCACTGTTACCACTACAGGACTATATCACTGTTACCACTACAGGACTATATCACTGTTACCACTCATATCTACAGGATTATATCACTGTTACCACTACAGGACTATATCAACTGTTACCACTACATATCTACAGGACTATATCACTGTTACCCAACTACAGGACTATATCACTGTTACACTACAGGACTATATCACTGTTACCACTACATATCTACAGACTATATCACTGTTACCACTACATATCTACAGGACTATATCACTGTTACCACACAGGACTATATTACCTTCACCACTACAAGACTATATCACTGTTACCACTACATAATCTACAGGACTATATCACTGTTACCACTACAGGACTATATCACTGTTACCACTACAGACTATATCACTGTTACCACTACAGGACTATATCACTGTACCACTACAGGACTATATCACTGTTACCACTACATATCTACAGGACATATCACTGATACCACTACAGGACTATATCACTGTTACCACTACATATCTACAGGACTATATCACTGTTACCACTACAGACTATATCACTGTTACCACTACAGGACTATAATCACTGTTACCACTACATATCTACAGGACTATATCCACTGTTACCACTACGGAAAATATCACTGATACCACTAAGGATTATATCACTGTTACCACTACAGGACTATTACTGATACCACTTACAGGACTATACACTGTTACACTAGCAGGTTAGCACTACACAACTATCACGGACTTACCACTACATATCTACAGGACTATATCACTGTTACCACTACAGGACTATATCACTGTTACCTGACTAACAGGACTATATCACTGTACCACTACAGGACATATCACTGTTACCACTACAGGACTATATCACTGTTACCACTACAGGACTATATCACTGTTACCACTACAGGACTATATCACTGTTACCCCTACAGGACTATATCACTGTTACCCTACAGGACTATATCACTGTTACCACTACTATTATCTTACAGGACTATTATCACTGTTACCACTACTATGGACTATATCACTGTTACCACATCTACAGGACTATATCTACTGTATGGATATATACTGTTTCAACTTACAGGACTTATATCACTGTTACCACTACAGGATTATATCACTGTTACCACTACAGGACTATATCACTGTTACCACTACAGGACTATATCACTGTTACCACTACAGGAATTATATCACTGTTACCACTACATATCTACAGGACTATATTTAATGTTACCACTACAGGACTATATTACTGTTACCACTACAGGACTATATCACTGATACCACTACAGGACTATATCACTGTTACACTACAGGACTATATCACTGTTACCACTACAGGACTATATTACTGTTACCACTACAGGACTATATTACTGTTACCACTACAGACTATATTACTGTCACCACTACATATCTACAGGACTATATCACTGTTACCACTACAGGACTATATCACTGTTACCACTACAGGACTATATCACTGTTGCCACTACAGGACTATATCACTGTTACCACTACAGGATTATATCACTGTTACCACTACAGGCTTATATCACTGTTACCCTACAGGACATATATCACTGTTACCACTACAGGCATTATATCACTGTTACCACTACAGGACTATATTACTGTTACCACTACAGGACTATATCACTGTTACCACTACAGGACTATATCACGTACCACTACAGGACTATATCACTGTTACCACTACATATCTACAGGACTATATCACGCTTTACCGACTACAGGACTATATCACTGTTACCACTACATATCTACAGGATTATATCACTGTTACCACTACAGGACTATATCACTGTTACCACCTACATATCTACAGGACTATTCACTTACACTACAGGACTATTACTGTTACCACTACAGGACTATATCACTGTTACCAACTACATTCTAACAGGACTTATATCACTGTTTACCACTACATATCTACAGGACTATATCACTGTTACCACTACAGGACTATATCACTGTTACACTACAGGACTATATCACTGTTACCACTACAGGACTATATCACTGTTACCACCTACAGGACTATATCACTGTTACCACTACAGGACTATTATCATGTTACCACTACATATCATTTACACAAGGACTATATCACTGTTACCACTACAGGACTATATCACTGTTACCACTACAGGACTTATTATCACTGTTACCACTACAGGACTATATCAGCTGTTACACTACAGGACTATATCACTGTTACCACTAACATGGATCTATATCACTGTTACCAGATTTATTAACTAACAGGACTATATCACTGTTACCACTACATATCTACAGGACTATATTACTGTTACCACTACAGGACTATATCATTGTTACCACTACATATCTACAGGACTATATCACTGTTACCACTACAGGACTATATCACTGTTACCACTACAGGATTATATCACTGTTACCACTACAGGACTATAGCACTGCTACCACTTTCCTTACTACAGGACTATATCACTGTTACCCCTTTCCTTACTACAGGCACTGCTACACACTGACAAGTCAATGTGCTCTCTATATATGATTACTACATGTCAGTATTGTATTTATCCCCTGCTAGGGGTATAGGCTAATCCAGTCCTTACAATGGCTAATGGCTAACTAACCCAGCCCCTGCTACGACTAACAGATAGCTAACCCACCTCCTGCTACGGCTAACAGCTCGTTAACACAGCCCCTGCTATGGCTAATAGCTAGCTAACCTAGCCCCTGCTATGGCTAATAGCTAGCTAACCTAGCCTCTGCTATGGCTAATAGCTAGCTAACCTATCCCCTGCTATGGCTAATAGCTCGCTAACCCAGTCCCTGCTATGGCTAACAGCTAGCTAACCCAGTCCCTAATATGGCTAACAGCTAGCTAACACAGCCTCTGCTACGACTAACAGCTAGCTAACCCAGTCCCTGCTATGGCTAACAGCTAGCTAACACAGCCCTTGCTACGACTAACAACTAGCTAACCCAGTCCCTGCTATGGCTAACAGCTCGTTAACACAGCCCCTGCTACGACTAACAGCTAGCTAACCCAGACACTCACTTAACATGGCTTATGAATACATATGCCAAATACAAAACTTAATTGTCTGTGAAAAATAATAAAACATTTCAAAGTAAACATTGAGGCTGTCAGCCACTGTCAGCAATTACTTAACCCACAAATATTAAAATGTGTGGTTTGGACTGAGAGTCTTGTGATCTGCTGAGCAGCTGTAGGAATGTATGTATATTGAGTCCCAAACGGCATCCTATTCTCTACATAGTGCACTTCTTTGTGCCCATGGGCCCTGGTAAAAAGTTGTGCACTATATACAAATGTAGGAGCTTAATTTGAACAGTATTTTATTGCTTAGAATGTTTCCTGCACGGAAATGATTTACACAAATTCACTGAAAACCCGCTGTTTTATTACGAGTATTGCGCTTTTCATGTAGCCTACTTTCGTCCAGCTATTCATCCTAACCACTGATCAAGCAACATTATGGACTAAACGATCAAATCCTGTTGCTGTTGGATTATTTCGCTGCAACAATACTGGTCAAATTAAGATCCAACATCGGTAGGGAATAACGGTGGCATTTTGGACACACGTTAGTTCTCCCTCCCGGTGATAGAAGAGACTGCAGCCACGGCAGAAATGGAGAGTTCAGCCCTCAACAATATATAAACATATCATTTCATTAAAGAACCAGTTCTGTTTGTGTATGGTTGAAATTACAGGGAACATGGATTCAGATTGTAGTATTGGGTTACTGTGTTCGGGAATCAAAGCTATAACCGTACTCAGTCGGGCTTCTATCTCTGGTATAATATACACACATATAAGACATGGATAAATGTGTAGAATAGCATGAAATTAGCTATTTATTTTTTTTACACAAAAATCCTTTGCTCCATGCACAATGTGTAGAGTTGCAAGGAATTAGCTTTAAAACTGCACAATTTTCTCTCCGCCAACAAGAGGTGTGTGTACAGTTTGGGGTCGAACGGGTTGCTAGGTGGGGGTCTGTTACATCAGTGTCTTGTCAACAATTTAAAAAGCTCCAATCCATCCCACAAGTATTAACTGTTGAGTAAAATGTTATCGCCAAGTTAACCAAACTGACAGAAAATTGAATTAAACAAGGAATTCGTATTTTAATTAAACAAGGATGAAAGCTAACTATCTAATTCGCTAATGAACTAAACAATAAGTAGAGATCACCAGACATCTGGCCTGTCCCCAGACCCTCATCTGGCCTGTCCTCAGACCATACATCCGGCCTGTCCCCAGACCATACATCTGGCCTGTCCCAAGACCATACATCTGGCCTGTCCCCAGACCCTCATCTGGCCTGTCCTCAGACCATTCATCTGGCCTGTCCCCAGACCCTCATCTGGCCTGTCCCCAGACCATTCATCTGGCCTGTCCCCAGACCATTCATTGGCTGTCCAGACCTCATTCCTGGCCTGTCCTTCAGACCATATATCTGGCTGTCCCAGACCCTCATCTGGCCTGTCCCCAGACCATTCATCTGGCTGTCCCCAGACCCTCATCTGGCCTGTCCCCAGACCATACATCTGGCCTGTCCAAGACCATACATCTGGCCTGTCCCAGACCCTCATCTGGCCTGTCCTCAGACCATACATCTGGCCTGTCCCCAGACCCTCATCTGGCCTGTCCTCAGACATACATCTGGCTGTCCCCCAGCCATTCATCTGGCCTGTCCCAGACCCTCATCTGGCCTGTCCCAGACCATTCATCTGGCTCTGTCCCAGACCATTCATGCTGGCCTGTCCCCAGACCTCATCTGGCCTGTCCCAGACCATTCATCTGGCCTTGTCCTCAGACCATACATCTGGCTGTCCCTCAGACCCTCATTGGCCCTGTCCCCAGACCATTCATCTGGCTCGCTCCAGACCTCATCTGCCTGTCCCCAGACCATTCATCTGGCCTGTCCAGGCCATATTTCTGGCTGTCCCAGACTCATCTGGCCTAAGCTGGCACCAGGCTAGTTCAGACTGCTGTAGGCTCCAGGCTAGATCAGACTGCTGTAGGACACCAGGCTAGTCAGACTGCTGTAGGACCAGGCTAGATCAGACTGCTGTAGGATCCAGGCTAGATCAGACTGCTGTAGGACCAGGCTAAGATCAGGACTGCTGTAGGACCAGGCTAGATCAGACTGCTGTAGGACAGGCTAGATGCAGATGCTGTAGGCCCAGGCTAGTTCAGACTGCTGTAGGACCAGGCTAGTGACGTTCAGACTGCTGTAAGGAGACAGGCTAGTTCAGACTGCTGTAGGACACCAGGCTAGTTCAGACTGCTGTAGGACCCAGGCTAGTTCAGACTGCTGAGGACCAGGCTAGTTCAGACTGCTGTAGGACCCTAGGCTAGTTCAGACTGCTGTAGGACACCAGGCTAGTTCAGACTGCTGTGGACGCGCCAGGCTAGTTCAGACTGCTGTAGGACACCAGCTAGTCAGACTGCTGTAAGGACACAGGCTAGTCAGCTGCTGTAGGACCAGGCTATCAGACTGCTGTAGGACACCAGCTAGTTCAGACTGCTGTAGGACCCAGCTAGATCAGACTGCTGTAGGACACCAGGCTAGATCAGCCTGCTGTAGGACCCAGGCTAGTTCAGACTCGTAGGACCCAGGCTAGATCAGACTGCTGTAGGACATCCAGGCTAGATCGACTGCTGTGGACACCAGGCTAGTTCAGACTGCTTGTAGGACACCAGCCTAGATCAGACTGCTGTAGGACACCAGGCAGATCAGACTGCTGTAGGACACCAGGCTAGTTCGACTGCTGTATGGACACCAGGCTAGTTCAGACTGCTGTAGGACCACGAGCTAGCAGGCAGGAGATTCAGGCAGGCTTAGTTCAGACGCTGTAGGCCACAGGCTAGATCAGACTGCTGTAGCACAGGCTAGATCAGACTGCTGTAGGGCACCAGGCTAGATCAGACTGCTGTAGGCATCAGCCTAGTTTCTTACTGTGTAGGACACCAGGCTAGTTTAAACTGCTGTAGGACACCAGGCTAGATCAGACTGCTGTAGGAACACCAGGCTAGATCAGACTGCTGTAGGACACCAGGCTAGATCAGACTGCTGTATGACACCAGGCTAAGATCAGACTGCTGTAGGACACCAGGCTAGATCAGACTGCTGTAGGACACCAGGCTAGATCAGACTGCTGTAGGACACCAGGCTAGTTTAAACTGCTGTAGGACACAGGCTAGATCAGAGCTTGTAGGAACCGGCTAGTCAGACTGCTGTAGGACACCAGGCTAGTTCAGACTGCTGTAGGACACCAGGCTAGTTCAGACTGCTGTAGGACACCAGGCTAGTTTTAACTGCTGTAGGACACCAGGCTAGATCAGACTGCTGTAGGACACCAGGGGCTAGATCAGACTGCTGTAGGAACCAGGCTAGATCAGACTGCTGTAGGACACCAGGCTAGATCAGACTGCTGTAGGACACCAGGCTAGTTCAGACTGCTGTAGGACCACCAGGCTAGTTCAGACGTGCTGTAGGACACCAGGCTAGTTCAACTGCTGTAGGACACCAGGCTAGATCAGACTGCTGTAGGCACCAGGCTAGATCAGACTGTCTGTAGGACACCAGGCTAGATCAGACTGTGTAGGACACCAGCTAGATCAGACTGCTGTAGGACACCAGGCTAGTCAGACTGCTGTAGGACACCAGGCTAGTTCAGACTGCTGTAGGACACCAGGCTAGTTAGACTGCTGTAGGACACAGGCTAGATCAGACTGCTGTAGGACACCAGGCTAGTTCAGACTCCTGTAGGACACGCAGGCTAGATCAGACTGCTATAGGGCACCAGGCTAGATCAGACTGCTGTAGAGACACCGGCTAGATCAGACTGCTGTAGAACACCAGGCTAGATCAGACTGCTGTAGGACACCAGGGCTAGATCAGACTGCTGTAGGACACCAGGCTGAATCAGACTGCTGTAGGACACAGGCTAGTTTAAACTGCTCTCTGTCTGCTCCGTAGGACAAAGCAGCAGATCGTAAGCAGATATCCTCTGTGATTCAGGCAGTTAATTTTTTTACAGTGACATCAGAATCAATCCTTACCTCATGACTTTTCCTTCTGCCAGCCACCGTGGAGCCAGGGTTAAAGCCAGGGGGAACCAGGGACTCTGGCGGACAGCCACCCGATAACAGTGCCTTGACTGGACTGGCTCTGCCTCTGGGCTGCCTAGCCAGGGCTACTGGGACTTTTTACTGGGATGTGAGTTTCAACTGAAATATGTGTGAGTGAGTGTGGGGGGGTTCTACTGATGGGAGTTGAACTCCACAGCCTCCCTCTGATCACTTCCTTACCACTGGTAGCGCACCCGCCATGGAAATGACATTCTTGAAATTACTGCTAATGCATAAGTGTGTGTGTGGGTTGGGGTGGGGGGGTGTCGTGTATGGGTTGGGGGTGGGGGGGCGTCGTGTGTGTGGGTGTGACTCACCAGAAAGGCTGAGAGACTGATATCAAAAAGGGGAGAAAAAGTGATAGTTTGGGATTGGCTGTTTTCAACTGTTTATCCTTCAGACGATACTAAATGGGCTGTTTCCAACTGTCATCCTGCAGACGTTACTAATGGGCTGTTTCCAACTGTCATCCTACAGACGTTACTAAATGGGCTGTTTCCAACTGTCATCCTTCAGACGATACTAAATGGCTGTTTTCAACTGTCATCCTGCAGACGATACTAAATGGGCTGTTTCCAACTGTCATCCTTCAGACGATACTAAATGGGCTGTTTCCAACTGTTATCTTCAGACGATACTAAATGGGCTGTTTTCACACTGTCATCCTGCAGACGATACTAAATGGGCTTGTCCAACTGTCATCCTTCAGCACGATACTAATTGGGCTGTTTCCAACTGTTATCCTTCACGAGATACTATGGGCTGTTTCCAACTGTCATCCTTCAGACGATACTAAATGGGCTGTTTCCAACTGTCATCCTTCAGACGTTACTAAATGGGCTGTTTCCAACTGTCATCCTTCAGACGATACTAAATGGGCTGTTTCCAACTGTCATCCTTCAGACGATACTAAATGGGCTGTGTCCACTGTCATCCTTCAGACGTTCTAAATGGGCTGTTTCCAACTGTCATCCTTCAGACGTTACTAAATGGGCTGTTTCCACTGTATCCTTCAGACGATACTAAATGGGCTGTTTCCAACTGTCATCCTACAGACGATACTAAATGGCTGTTTCCAACTGTCATCCTTCAGACGATACTAAATGGGCTGTTTCCAACTGTTATCCTGCAGACGATACTAAATGGTCTGTTTCCAACTGTTATCCTGCAGACGTTACTAAATGGGCTGTTTCCAACTGTCATCCTTCAGCTGATACTAAATTGTGCTGTTTCCAACTGTCATCCTTCAGACGTTACTAAATGGGCTGTTTCCACTGTCATCCTTCAGACGTTACTAAATGGGCCTGTTCCAACTGTATCCTGCAGAACGTTACTAAATGGGCTGTTTCCAACTGTCATCCTGCAGACGTTACTAAATGGGCTGTTTCCAACTGTCATCCTTCAGACGTTACTAAATGGGGTTCCAAGATACAACGCTCTGAAACCCAAACGACATCAGGGCATATTTCTCACACCACTGACTGAGATAAACACACGCCAGCTTCCACATGATTCACTCTGGCAGAGAACAAAGCCAAGCCCTCTGTCTGTGTCCCAAGTGGTAGCCTATTCTCTAGTAGTGCACTACTGTTGACCAGGGCCGATAGGGAATAGGGTGCCACACAGGACATAGACTATGTCTCTGGCTGCATATCTCTAAAGGGGTCATTTTAGAGAAATCCTCAAAATATAGTTGTTCACACACACACACACACTTTGGTTGGTGCTGGTCATCATTACTTAAAGGTAACGTCATCCTTTCAAGGCATCAGTTTCACACCTCTGGGAAGCAGCAGTTTAAAGTTAAACAGTGTTTTAATACGCAGCAGTAACACACATGATTACAGATGCCAAAAGAACAGTGTGTACAGTGGGAGGAAGGCAAGACTGGCAAAACAGAGAGAGAGGGAGAGAGAGAGATGCCTAACTCTCTAGAATGAGACTTGGCAGGAGTAGCCACAGCCCTCAGCTCTCAGCCCTCAGCTCTCAGCCCTCAGCTCTCAGCTCTCAGGTCTCAGCCCTCAGCTCTCAGCCCTCAACTCTCATCCCTCAGGTCTCAGCCCTCAGGTCTCAGCCCTCAGGTCTCATCCCTCAGGTCTCAGCCCTCAGGTCTCAGCCCTCAGGTCTCAGCCCTTAGGTCTCAGCCCTCTGGTCCATTATAGAGCTCCATTATAAACCTGCTCAGCTTCCAGGTCTCAGTTAAATGAACCAGACAATGTGGCAACAAGTGGATTCTGGGAATATCACACCTGAATCTGAGAGCGTTGGCATACGGATCACAGCTGAGCCGAGAGACCGGTCGGCAGGTCAAAAGAGGGACCGCGATGCTTATAAGCGATGGTCTTCTCAGGTCTGTAGGGTTGGATCTTTATCTCCTTCAGTCTAGCAAAGCCCTCTCTATTCTGCCGTGCTCACAAAGAGAACGATTTAAGCTGTTTGTTCTAAAGTAGCTTTAATCAGATTTAATTTTCAACACGTTTAATTTAATGCCTGACCTCAGACTGAACCAAGATGGTACCCTATTCCCTTTATAGTGCACTAGTTCTGACCAGACCCAATAGGGAATAGGGTGCCATTTGACCAGGGCCCATAGGGAATAGGGTGCTGCCATTATACCAGGGGCCAATAGGAATAGGTGCCATTGACCAGGGCCAGAAAGGCCTTGAGGATAGATAGGCCAACCTCATAAAACATTGTAGAAGGGTAGGTACTGGAGACTAAAACATCATTGAAAAGTCATATTCGATATATTTTTTTAATTACTTAAATCTCTGGCAAACTGCATTAAGTATACAAAAATATTATGAATTTCCCTTTTTTTCTTCCATACAACATACTCGTATTGTTTGTATTTATACATCATTTTTTTGCTATCTTTATCAAGGGTCATAATTACAGACCAGACGTAGAAACAGTCAGCTCTAAGCAGTGATTAAAGATATTCACTTCATAGCTCCCCCCCCCTTACTGAATCAATCTATAGTCAAGACAGCTATCATACAAAGCTAGCACGACATTGTGTAGGCTTACACACCAACCCCACAAAATTATGACTCAAAGAATCTTGGATTCCTTTCCTTATCTTGGCATCAGAGGTGTGATCATTAATCATCTCTCCTTATTCTCTAATCATCATCATCATCCTCACTACCGTGCTCCGAGGCGAAGCAAGAAGCTTTTTCAGGTGTTCTCCAATCAGAGCCCTCTGACCCTGTTCCCCAGTCTGTCGTTCCCGTGTAATCCATTCCTGTCTGAAGTAGCTGTCTATCTCCTGGCCGTTATCTGTTCACTGGGGCCAAGACCTTGTTGAAGTTGGGACCTGCAGAGGGGGGTGAAGCAGTGAGAGATACTTACCATCAGTCTAAAACTAAATTGTCAGAAATTTAAACAAGCCCGTAAAATAAGATGATAACCATGGTCTCTTCTTGGGTTGTGGTCACTAGTTAGGGGCGTTATGGTTTAGGTCGTTAGTGTTTAGGGTCGTTAGGTTACGTACTTAGCGGTCAGTGTTAGTTAGTTTTAGGTCGTTAGTGTTAGGTCGATTAGTGTTTAGGTCGTTAGTGTTCATGCGGTCGTTAGTGTAGGGTCTTAGGTTGGGCCTATAGTGTTAGGGTCGTATTACGTAGTTTAGGGTCGTTATGTTAGGCAGTGTAGGGAGCGTTAGTTTAGGTGTCGTTAGTGTTAGGCGTAGTCGTTAGTGGGTTAGAGTAACTGGGTGTGGGTGGTGTAGTGTTAGTGTCGTTATGTTAGGTCGTTAGTGTTAGGCGTCGGGTTTAGGGTGTTAGGTTTGTCGTTTAGTTAGTTTAGGGTCATTTAGATCGTGGTTAGGGTCATTAAGCAGGTAGGTTAGTGTTAGGGTCCGTTAGTGTTTAAGGTCGTTAGTTTAGGGTCATAGTGTTAGGCGTCATTAGGTTAAGGGTCCTTGGAGCTTCTTCTCTTTCCAACTGTGAGTATGGCTACTGTTGAGTGTTATAGACGCTCTGAGAGATTTGAAGGTCGTTAGTGTTTATGGTTCTGTTCAGTCTTTTCTCTCACGGTTCATTAGCTGTCTATGTGGCCCAATAGTGCTTTAGTGGGTCGTTGTGATGTTTAGGGGTCATTAGTGGTGTTAGAGGCTCGTGGGTGAGTTAGCGTAGCCGTTAGTGTTATTGTTCGACTAGGTGTTGAGTGAGGACGTCATGTGTTTAAGCGTCTGTTCCATTAGGTACTGGTCGGAGTGTAGGGTCCGTGCTAGTTTTAAGGCTCGCTAGTGTTATACGTCGGTCTGGTATTA